>NC_063175.1:58745878-58890653 GCF_023159225.1 Perognathus longimembris pacificus | reverse complement strand
GGTGGGGGTAGGTTCCTGAGAAGCAGCTGGGATTAGTCTGCAAGGAACGCCTGCTCCTGACAGCTGCTGTAGGTTGGGTGTGCATGTGTGTAACTGTGCACTGTTTGTGAGTGCATGTGTGTGAATGAGTTCATGTGTGTGAGTGAGTGTGCACTGTGTGTGAGTTCATGTGTGTGAGTGTGCACTGTGTGAGTGCATGTGTGTGAATGTGAGTGCATGTGTGAATGTGAGTGCATGCATGTGAGTGTGCACTGTGTATGTGAGTGCACTGTGTGAGTGCATGTGTATGAATGTGAGTGCATGCATGTGAGTGTGCACTGTGTATGTGAGTGCACTGTGTGAGTGCATGTGTGTGAATGTGAGCTCATGTGTGTGAACTGTGTGAGTGCATGTGTATGAATGTGAGTGCATGTATGTGAGTGTGCACCACCGTTGAGTGTGCACTGTGTGTGAGTGCATGTGTGTGAATGTGAGTGCATGCATGTGAGTGTGCACTGTGTATGTGAGTGTGCACTGTGTGAGTGCATGCATGTAAATGAGTTCATGTGTGTGAGTGCACTGTGTGAGTGCATGGTGTGAATGTGAGTGCATGTAGGTGTGAACTGTGTATGTGAGTGTGCACTGTATATGAGTGCATGCATGTGTGTGAGTGCGCACCATATGTGAGTTTGCACTGCTTGTGTGTGAATGTGAGTTTATGTGTGTGAGTGTGCATTGTGTGTGAGTGCATGGTGTGAATGTTAGTGCATGTATGTGCACTGTGTGCGAGTGCAGGGTGTGGCTGTGAGTGCGTGTATGTGAGTGTGCACTGTGTGCGAGTGCAGGGTGTGGCTGTGAGTGCGTGTATGTGAGTGTGCACTGTGTGCGAGTGCAGGGTGTGAATGTGAGTGCGTGTGTGACGTGGATCACCTGTGGACATACGCACTAATGGTGAGCATATGTGAGTGTGAACATGTGTGTGAAGCCACACTGAGTATGAGTGCATGCATATGAGAGTGTGCATGAATGTGAGAGTGCATGTCTGTGAACACCTGTGCCACGTGTGAATATATCACCAAATGTGAGCTTGTGTGTGAGCAAACACTGAGTGTGAGCACATGTGCAAATGCGTGTGGTGTGTGAGCGCATATGTTTGAGGAGCACATACATGTGGGCCGGTGCACTGAGTTCATGCGTGTGAACACGTGCACAGTGTGAGAGTATGTGTGCACGTCTGAGAAGGATGTGGGCTGTGAACACAAAGGCGGTGGTAGTGGTTGAACTCAAGGGTGGAGGGAGTCTGCTCAGGGCTGCAGGCGTGGCTCAGGTGGGTAAAGCTGAGACCTTGGGCCGACCCTCAGTCCACCCACCACCAGAAATCATCCAAAGAAGTGAAGGCAAATCCCTTCAAAGTTACCCAGTAGCTCCAAGGAAAATCCTTATTCATGTATACGCTTAGGAGTAGAGGGGATGTACAGAGGGGTACCGTTACGTCGTCAGGTAAATACAGTTACATAGTACGTTTCTTTTGGACAATGTCACTCCTTCCCTGGCTGTCTCCTAGGTCTCCCTCTTACTCCATCCCACAAGTTGTGTCAACATAACGTCTAGTGAGCACCACTGCTGCATGTGTTCACCTTTTGTCCCACCATTTCTGTGCCTCCCCTTACCCTCCCAAAGACATAGAAATGAACACACAAAACAAAAAGTAAAAAAAAAAAAAACCACAACAAAAGAGAAACAGCAAAAAAGAAAAAAAAAACACCTCTTGTTCCCATTTCCTGGAGTTCCTTTTGATAACTGTTATTTTGTCTGATTAGAGGCCCATAGGCACCGTGCCTTGGTGTTCTTCTCCTAAGGGCGTCCATCCTCCTTTGGTCTCACTGTGTGTGAATGCCTAGAGCCTGTACAATTTACCAGGTTCCACGATATTTTAGCTCAAGTTTCTACACGTGAGAGAAAACATGTGCCCCTTGTCCCTCTGAGCTTGGCTTGCCTCACTTAACATGGTTTGTTCTCGGCCCATCCATTTTCCTGCAAATGACATATTATTCTTTCAAATGGCTGTGTAAAATTCCGTTGTGTGTGGGTACCACATTTTTAGACCCACTCATCTATTGTAGGGCATCTGGGCTGTTTCCACAGCTTGGCTATTGTGAGTAGTGCAGCAGTGTGGGGTGAATTATCTGAAATGGAGACTTGCCATTTTTCATCTTGCGTGTGAGGCTTCTGTGCAGTACCCGCTGTCCACCAGGGCGTGGGAGGCGACACACGGCACGCACCGTCGCTGCGATGACTTTTGTCCTGCGCGCGCACACGTGCCGCTCCAACCCGGCCATCACTCCCACCAATCCACCACAAGGGAAGAGAGTATTCCTTCCCGTGTGCTTGGAAGAAATAAAAGGCACAGAATCCGAGCCTATTGCCGCCACCAGGAGCCCCACAACGCATCGTTCAAGCAGCAGTGGCTTTGGCGGGCGAAGCAGTGTGCACACTGGGCTGGCGCTGCTCAGCGCTGTGCCCCGGCCTCTGCTTTCCTTCCCGAGGAGGCGGGGCTAGAATAAGATTTGTGTGTGTGTCAGTCCTGGGGCTTGAACTCTGGGCCTGGGTGGGTGCTGTCTCAAGGCCGGGGCTCTACCACTTGAGCCACAGTGCCACTTCCTAAGCCCCTGTTGCACCGCGTGAGCCACGCCCGTTTCGGGGTGTCCTTGGGTAGGCCGCTACCTCTCACTGGCCAGGCTGGAATCTACTTGCGCTTCCTGGGTGACTGGGATTACAGGTGTGGGCCACCACACCAGGCGGAAGTGTTTTTGACTATGAGCATCAACTCCTGAAGCACTTAAACGGCATTCCCATGGCTGTCAGTCACCGGGAAAACATCCAAGAAACAGTGACTTGGGTGTGAAGGCCAAACACGGGGGACCCAGGCGATGGGTGTGCGGCCAGAGGCAGGAAGCCGTCCCACAGTGGGTGGAAATGCTGCGTGAACGCATAAGGCCGAGGGAGGCATTAAAAAGGAAACGCGAGAATGGGTAAAAATGAAGTGATACATAGTAAAGCAAAATGGATATATAGCTAATACACCAACATGGTTTTTAAAAGCTGGTCTAATCACTTTTTTTTCCTTGCCAGTCCTGGGGCTTGGACTCAGGGCCTGAGCACTGTCCCTGGCTTCTTTTTGCTCAAGGCTAGCACTCTGCCGCTTGAGCCACAGCGCCACTTCTGGCCATTTTCTGTATATGTGGTGCTGGGGAATGGAACCCAGGGCTTCTTGCATGCGAGGCAAGCACTTTACCACTAGGTCATATTCCCAGCCTGTAACTATTTTTTTTTTAAAAGCACACTATTAATTAAAAAAACAGGGCCAACTTGGCAAGTTTTTATGAAAAGAAAATTTCATTAGCTAATATTTTCTGTAGGGTATAAACCCTTGTAATTCACTTTTTGGACGATTTCTTCAGTCTTTGAGCTTTTGAAAGGCAAGTAATTAGCCTTTTACCCAAGGGAAGACACTAGAGGAAGCAGGTGGATGAAGGATTGTTAGCTGACAGGCGTGGGTACGCACGCAGTCCCCCCTTCCTCCCAAAGCAGTGCTGTGAAATACACTTCTGAACACTCGACGGTGTCCACTCGCGCCCAGACAGGCGGCCGTGTTTGCCACCGAGGCACACGTTCCAGATTTACGTGGAAGGCAGGAGGAACAGCGTTGATCCTGCCTGGGCCTCCGTCTGGGTGAGCGGCCCGCTCTGTCCTTAGCCTTGTCCTGGTGGATTCACCTTTTCTTTTTTTTGGGAAGCAGCTTGAAAATTTCACAGATGGAATTTGTAAAATAATAATGCTGTAAACTTTATCATGCATTAACATTTCTTTTTGGATGCTCCTCATTTTTTTTCCTTTGTATTTAAGTCCTGAGCTATCACGCGCACACACACACACACACGCACATATACTGCGTGTGTGCGTGCGTGCGCGTCGTACTTGGACAATTACTTTAAAAATAATTGTCGTGATAACTAATTACGGGGCCCTGTGCTGGGCTCCTCCAGGTGGATCTGGTTTTCCATTGTTGCCTCTTAATTGTGCCCACCACTCCCACCACTGCCGGCCCGCGAGGCCATCGGGCTCCACACTTGCTTCTCGCTGCGATTGTCATTATAATTCATATTGGAATTAGTTGGAATTGTTTTCTTCTAATCACATGATGCTCAAATTTTACAAGGACTTTATAAACACAAACATATTAGCTACTCGTACTCTACCTTAACACACGTTTTAGTTATATCAATGCAGAGAGATAATTTAGTTGCTATTATTTTGTCACAATGTACCAATTTCAAGGAGAATGAAAATGATATCACATGGCGATTTTTTTTTAAAAACTGTATTTGCACTGAGAATCAGTCTATGAATTTTTAAGCCCTGGTTTTGCTTCTCTAATGTAGTTTCCCTGATTTGTCTCCCATTCTTTCCCTTTATTTCAGTCTCCACATTTCAGAGCGGCTCCCGCCTTCCTTCCGTGCCTGCCTTCCGTGCCCGCTTTCCGTGCCCACCTTCCGTGCCCGCCTTCCCGTTCGCGAGCGGGAGCTGCAGGCTGGGAAGACCCAGGCCGCTTGGGCTGAGGACGCACAGCACTGAAGGCAGGTTGTTTCCCCGTCCTCGCCGGGCCAACCCAGGCCACAGCGGCAGGCACGGGCGCCGTCTCTCCCCTCCGTGGCCTGAGCGGTCCGGTGCCTCCAGCCCGTATCCCCAGCTGGAGGAGCTCAGCTCGTGTTCCTGTTTGCACGCCTCACGCCGTGGCCCTGGCTGCGTCTCGTCCTCGACAGAAGCACTGCTGGAGCAGGGAGCGCCTGGCGTTCTGCCAGCTGCATCCTGACGCGTACGGCCCCTGGGCACGACTTGCTCGTGATCGGGGCGTTCGGAGCCCCGCGAGGCTGTGAGGCGGGCCTGGTGTGCCATGGGTGGCCAGCGCTCCGTGTGGCAGTCACTGAAGAGCCACATGACATCCTCTTGATGTGAAAAAAATGGCAGCGGAGTGGTTTTGAACACAAACGGTTGACTTCTGTGTGGAGAGTTGGGTAAAACCTTTTAAAATTCTTTATCCTAGGGTTTTCTTCTTGGTCGCTGTGAGGACCTTCAGAATATGCTACTTGTGTTACTGTAAGGAGACGCTTAGCACGTCACTGTGTTCAACCGCGTGTGACTCAGGGAGAAGCGGATTGTGGCTTTCTTGAGGCATTTCGTTTAATTGACAAGTAAGACTGGAACCATGGGCCGTGTACCTGGGGCGCCTGGGCTTCTACCTCCACTGCGGGGGGCCAGGCCGGCTAGTCACCCCCACATCTGCAGTGGGCTGAGAACCCCGAGTTGGCCACCCATGCGGGTGGGTGACCATGTGTGCAGGTGGGTGCTGTTGCCAGCTGTGGACAACTCCAGTCCCTTTCTGGAAGGATTAGGGTGTGGATTCACGAGGGCGGCCTCCCGTGTGCCAGGCTAGTCCTGAACCACGTGAGCCAGGCTTCGGGCCCTGTGTTTCGCTGTTTGTTTTGGGGGTAGGGGTTTGATTCCTGCCCAGCAGTGCGCCTGAGGCCGGATCCAGCTGTTTTAGGCTTTCTGGGGTGTGCTGCTGTGCCCAGCCTCCCTGCTGTGAGGACGGCGTTCCTCCACCTCTCCTGCCTGGCCTGGCCTGACCCTCCTCGTCTCAGCGTCGCTCATGGGGAGACCCGGGTGCCACTGCCCCGGCTTTGAGTGGAGGGGGCTTTCGGAGCTGTTCTGCCTGGGCAGGCCTCCGACCTCCATCCTCCTGATCGCAGCCTCCCAGGTAGCCGCGTGACAGGTGTGAGCCACCGGCGTCCCGCTGTTCCCAGCTGTAAGCTAGGTTCTTCCCCATGGTTTGGCTGCACGAACACTGCAATAGTTAGTAAGCGGGAGCGTAATACACCTAGGAGCCCACTTTTCAGGCCTGGCCAGGGTCTGGAGAGGACTGCGGCCTCCCCTGCAGCCGAGGGTGAGGGCCCCTGGGGCAAAGCCGGAGCCCTGTGCCACTTGTGCGTCAGCTGCGATTCCTTCCTGGGTCACTACACCCGGCTCTGGACACGGGGAGACCCGAGCTGGTGGTGTCTGAGTTTCTGCCATCTGCAGACACATCGCTGGGCCGGGCCACTGACAGGCTTTGGGTCTCCACGGAGTGGGGAGCTGCATCTCCCCCATATAGTGTGGGCCGTCACATTCTGCTTGCGGCCAGGGCAACGTGAGGAGGAGGGCTCCCTGACGCTCACCGCAGTGTTGGGGGGCTGGCAGCCCTGGTGCTGGCCGCAGTACCCGGGGGCTGCGGGGCAGGGCAGGACTTTGCCTTCCCACATGGGTTGTGCATTGCCAAGGCTTCTCTCTGTTCGGCCTCAGTATCCATCTCCCACCCAGTACTTGACTGGGAATGACCTCGCTGCGCAGCCCAGCGTTTGATTCCACTCGTTCTATGGAGTGTGGAGGGAACACTTCGCGACTTTGGGGTCGGTGGCATTTCTGCCGCCTGCTTGGCGGTGTGATCCTCCTGGCTGTTTGGGGAGGGGCCTTGCCTTGGGGGTGTGGCTGCCCCCGGAAGTGGCGCTACGAGTATCTGTTGATGGAAGCCCGGCATCTTCCCCAGGTGGCCCGGGGCCTCTGCCTCGGCTTTGCCCCTCGTGGCCGTGGTCTAGGAATGTGCCTCCCCCCTCGTGCCCCCCCCCCCGCCCCATGCCCGTGGCAGCCGCTCGGCAAGAGCGCATCGCATCCCTAACTGGGCTTTGTAGCTCCTTCCTGACCCCCTCGCTACAGATGGGGGCAGCCCGCTGCACGGGGGGCCTCCCCGCAGGAGGCAACGCCTCCACGGCACAGGCCTCAGCCAGGGGGCGGAGCGCTGGCTCCCAGGATGGGCCGTGGACTTGCCAGGCAGAGCTTTTCTCTTTTAAGTTTGGGAAGGAGCAGGTCCACCCCTAAGTTCTCCAAGTAAGGGCCATGTCCGTGGAGTCTACATGGCCTCGCGAAGACTTCCGACTGTCAGGTGCCCCCCGCCCAGTACTGCAGGCGAGGGCCCAGCCCCCCTGCTGGGATTGCTCCCCGAGAGCAGGTGACAGGCATGACTCCTGAGCCCACGCTCTGGTGGCTGGGAGCCCAGCCTGCGGGGCTGGTGGAAGGCGGTGTCCGGAAGCAGACGCTGGCCCGTGAGACACGAGGCTCTTGTGAGTCTGTCGCGGTCGAGCCTAGCGTTTCACCACGGGGTAACTCCCCCTCAGCTGCCCTGCACTGGGCCGGCGCAGCTCCACCCCGAGGGCCCAGCGGCCCAAGAGAGGAGGCCACCTGGGATCTGGGGTGCAGGACCCCTGATAGGCACTCGTGATCTGTGTGTTTGGCTCAGGCAGTTTCACTGTGCATATAACAGAGGATAATTAATAGGAGAGCAAAGGAGATTTCTAGAAGCGACCGCTTGCCTGACGTGGGCGCATGGAAAGTGGGGTAGAGGAGCGAATTCTCACGAGAATTCCCTCTTGTTTCTGGCCTGGGCCTACCCCTCATGCCCTACCACCCGCGTGCTTAGGAACTGGGGTCCCCAGCTCGCGTGAACGCCGCGAGCGTGCTTGGGAAAGAGCTCCGGAGACACTTGTCTGAATGGGGAACCTGCAGTAACTATGCCATTCCTTCTTGTTTCGTGAAAATCCAACGAGCTGGAGAAAACCCCGTAAGGTAAAGCTCTCAGGTGTGCCGTTCCGACCTTTCGGCTGCTCATAGCAGATCCCATGCCTGCCTGGGGCAAACAGCGGAAGACGGGAGAACTGAGTCACAGTACTGGGGGACGGGTTGGCTGGGACATGGCTTGCCCCTGTACCCCGATTCTGGCTTTATTCATTCGCATCGTCTCTTCTGTGTGTCGAGATGGGGCCAGAATTGTGACCTACAGTGGGGAGAGGGCAAGTTTGGACTCTTACCCCAAATTCAACGTGGACTATTTGCTGAGCAGCCTTAAGGTGCCGTAAACGGAGAAGCACAAACCAGAGCCCACGTCCCGGCCGTGCTCCCCCGGTGCACATGGGGGAGGAGGTGATGATGGGGGCCGTGCGTGGAGCACTGTCCTCCGGCACTGGTGTGAGGACGGCTCACCTGGGCAGCCGCAGCTTCGGAGGCCTCTTCCCGGAAGAGGGGGTGTGGACCGGGAGGCGGGCCGCGTGGGAAGGGGTGTGCACTGTTGGTCGGCTGCAGGCAGGGGTTGAACAGACGTCCACTCACATGTTTTTGCACAGAGGGTTTTTTCCACAGGCGGAGGGCTGGGGGCTGTGTGGAGGTCGTGTGAATGGATTAGGTCATTTCGCGGCTGTGTACAAGGACACAGGGTGTGTGAGGATGTTGGAGGCGACCTGAAGAACTCCCAGGGCTTGGGGCGCCCACAGCAAGGGTCAGGTAGTCTTGGCGTAGCCCGCCCCGGGGCAGTCTGGCCTCTCCAGATGACGGCCGCTGGCTCGCGTCCCCGCAGCGATGGCACACCTGCCGCTCACACGTGAGGCCGGGGCCCCCGCGTGGCCGGGCCAGCCCGGCCTGCCCTCTGAGGCAGCAGCAGCCCCTCCTGGGGGCTGTGGCCGTCCCGAGTGGCCACCTCTGTCGTGTCCACACCCCCCGTGCCGGGGTGGCTCTCCATGAATCACAGCGCTGGCCTCCAGCGGACGACGTAGATGAATAAATCATGCAGGAGTCTTAGGGCTCTCATCCTCACCTCAGGCCAAGGGAGAACAATTCAGGGCAAAACCAACATACATCATTTTAGAGAATTCAGCAACGGGGTTTTGCTGTGGCAAGAGCCAGGGCAAGCCAAGGTCACTCCTCCTGGAAGATGCTCTTTGGGGCTAGGGTCTGCATTGAGACAAAGCTTTGTTTTGTAAGGTGTGCTGGCTTGGAGGAGTGGGGAGCCCATTAAGGGACAGCCCGCCCCCGGCTGGAGGTGTGGGGACCGTCCGCTCGCTTGTTTGTTTTCATAATTCAGCCTCACAGGATAGAAGCAGGGTTTTTATAGGTCAGACTGAGTTTAGTGTTTTTCCTATAAAATAATTTCCACAAATTTAGCTGCAGGCTCTCCTTCTCTGTCTGATATAGGAGCTCTGACTCAGAATTCATTTTTTGATATCCATAAAATGGACAGACTTGTGATCAACAAAACCCTCCTGGTATTGCTTTTGTCATTAGCTGCCTACCTTTCCAGACCCGCCTGCCTCCCTCCCTCCCCCCTCCTTCCCTTCTTCCTTTTCTCCCTCCCTTCTTCCTTTCCTTTTATCCCTCCCTCCCCCCATCCCTCCCTTCTTTCCTTCCCATTCTGAGGCTTGATCTAATAGTAAGAAATAACTCAGTTAGAGCATTTATATTATAAATAGAATATAATATGTATTTACGGTCTCTTCACAAGGCTGCCTTTAATTCTATTCTTTTTTCAAATACACTTGCTAAACTTTATAAACTGGAGAAACAGTACATATTAAAATTATTTTAAAGATATTTAATGATAGTGGAAAGGGATGGTATTTCTCTTTAAGAAGGGTTCCTTTTCTCCTGTAACTGTTGGCTGGGTCCGGGGGTTTCTTGAGATGCCTGGTGATCGCTAAGCTCGTCCTGTCTGGAGGCCAGAGCTGGCTGGGTGCACAGCCCCTGACCCAGGCCGACTCGCCTTGCTTCCTGGGGGCACCCACCCGGAGCAGAAGCATTCGGTATTTGGCACAATACACAAGTAACTTCAATACTGCAAGAGGAATATATAAAACAAATGAAAAGAAATAAAATATAATGGATATTTAGTCTTCAATAGCCCAAAGGACTGAAAAGTTACTTTATTACGGTTAGTACTCCAGTCTTGAATTTACAAGTGCAGATAGTTCTTTCCCTTTCTTGCAGATAAATAATTGGCCTCTGAGACAGTTAGTTGTCTTGTCTTCTTGGGGCAGCATGTGTTGTTCATCTACAAAGTTATTTGCAAAACAAACAAACAACCACACAAACCACCTCCAATGGGTTCTTTAATATACAGCACCAGTCTGTTTTTATAGACATGCGGTCTTCTGTTGAACCTCATGGCTGGGTTTTCACTGCTGGAGCAGAAACTCCCTCTGAGAGAAGATTAATTGTCTAATGGTTACACCTTGGGCTGGCCTGGACATTGTTCTGGGGTTTTGCTTCAATTCTAGCCATTAAAGGAAAAAGTCATCCGCAACCGTGTTATTAATGTGATAAAAAGAAATGCTTGTTAATAACGAGATAATTTTAAGAATTTAGTCCCATCCATCTGTTAATCTTAGTTGTGATTAAGGAGGTAATCCCGATGCACATTATTCCTAATGACAACACCAAGCAGGCTTAACGCATTAGCAGCCGAGGCCACGGAGAAGAGGCAGTGACGGGGACCAGCAATCTCAGCCACAATTGAGGAATTGGCCCGTCCACCACACAACAAAAGTGGTACAAAAGAATTACACCCTCACTAAAGTCTATTTCCTCGTATAATCACACAAAATGATTTTTCTTAAATATGATAATAAATCACAGCAAAAAATCAATGTGGCAGGGCCCAACTGCTATGGCCTGATAACACATCAATCAATATTTAGTATTTGGATTTTAATTAATACATAGCTGTGCAGAGGCTTTTTAGGAGAGAAATATTTCCTTAGATAAAAAATCCAGCACTGTTAGCATGCAAAAGTTGTTGATCATATCTGTCATTGATCAATCTGCTGGGGTCATGATTAAAAACCCTTGGAAACACCAGACAAGAGGGTGAGACAGCGAGCCCCAAAGAGGGAGTCATGTGGTCTACGCCGGGGCTGGGCGGGGGGGGGGGGGGGGAGGCGGCAGCGCGGCCTCAGCCCCGGTCGTCAGGCAAACGTGTCTGGAACTTAGAGTCTGTGCAAACCACGCGGGCTGGAATCAGAGAATTTCAAATGAGTGTGCCTCACCTCTGCCGCTGTCTCCCGCCCCTTGCCATAACTGGAGCTTTGGAGGACTTTCCCCTTCATGGGACAGTGAAAAACAACTTTAGGGCTAGGGGACCCACTTGGATTTCGGGGACTGTTTGGAGAGGCCTTGCACTTCCTTGATGCATGGATGACCCGGCAATGAGAACCTTGCCTAAGGCCACCAGGGGAGGGAGACTCCCTCTCCAGACCTCTGAGGGGAACGGGCTGTGGCCGCTGTTGGGCTCAGAGCGGTTTCCTCAGTGCTCAGCAGGGGGGGGGCGCTCACACCTGCCTCCCCCCCTCACCTGAACCGTGAGTGTGTGCAGACAGCCCTGGGAGAGGGCGGAGGAGGGTTCTCGCCGCTCCAGAACCCCGAGGCGTGCCAGGCATCTTTGCGGAACGTTCCCTTGCTCTCTCGGCGCACACAAAGGCAGGCAGAAAAGATGGAGAACTTGGGGGGGAGAGAATAAAGGCGGAGCAGCTGTCCTCTGGGTGGTGCCATCACCGTTTCCTCTCCCTCATCCTCCGTGCTCCTCTCCTCCTACCCCGCGTGTGTGTGCGCGCGTGTGCGCGTGTGTGCGCGTGCGTGGCAGGCGGCCTTTGGTGGAGCTCCTTCCCCGCAGCGTGTGCACTCCTCTCTCCAAGCAAGCTCACCCTCCAACCGCATCGGGCTGAGTGGGTGGAGTCCGGTTGGGTCTTCCAAGAGGAAGGAGCTGCCGGTGCCCCCAGGTCTGGTGAGCTCTGCCTTCCACGGCTCACAGCACCTAGGGTTTCCATGTGTGCCAGCAGACGTCAGTGGGGTCTCTTGTGAAAGAGACTCTGGTTAAGGCTGGGGGGGTGGGAGGGCTGGTCTGTGTCCTATGGCCAATGTATCCAATAGCAGGAGGCACTCGGGCCTGCCGGAGTCAGCAGGTGTTAACAAGCCCTTGGTTTCTGGGACCCAAGCGCAGGTTGGTACCAGGGACATTCCAGCAAGATGGAGGCTCATAGGCTGAGCATGTGACTTGTCCCTAGCAGAGAACTCAGCCTCCAGCACTCATAGGTTGAGCACGCGACCTGTCCCTCAGCAGAGAACTCAGTGTCTGAGTTCTCTCTGGCCTCTGCCTCACTCGGTTTCCACACAGGTCCGTGGCCTCCGCGTCGCTCGGTTTCCCCTTTCTCTGGGGGTGCAGAGGCTCCCACGCTGTTTGAGGCCAATGCATTGCCTGGCGGTGTCCGGCAGCGGCTCTGTGGTGCTTCTCCCTAGCCTGTGAGGGTCTCTTGCAGCCCTGCAGATCCTAAACCGATGTGTAGCTCTGCCAGCACAGCCGCACGGGGCTGTGAGGTGGGGCCGGGTGAGGACTCCCTCGGGGGGAATACACGGGACGTGCACTGGCTCCTGCCCCACCGCGTGCCCTGGTACGTCACAGCGCGTTTTGGTGCAAGTGTCTTTGTGAGTGCTAAGCAAGATGGCGATGGAAGTAAGGGCCTAAGGTCTGGAATGGCCGAGGGGAAGGAGAGAACTTTCATTCACTTCAGAGGAGATTTAATGCTTTTCAATGATTAGATTTAAATAAATGCATGGTTAGAATGAGAATTTTTTTAATCAGTGGAATGTAATGCAATGGAAATGCTTATTTTTGAAAAGAAGAAGCCGCGGCATTCGAAGGTGCACAGGACAGGGCTGTGAGAGTTCGCGGCATTCCCTGCTGGTGTCCACAGGACACCCTCAGGCTCTCAATGTCCATGGCCCCGGCCTCTCAGGCTCAGTGTTCATGGCTCTGGCCTCTCAGGCTCAGTGTCCATGGCCCTGGCCTCTCAGGCTCTCAGTGTCCATGGCCCTGGCCTCTCAGGCTCTCAGTGTCCACGGCCCCGGCCTCTCAGGCTCTCAGTGTCCACGGCCCCGGACCCTCAGGCTCTCAGTGTCCATGGCCCCGGCCTCTCAGGCTCTCAGTGTCCATGGCCCCGGACCCTCAGGCTCTCAATGTCCATGGCCCCGGCCTCTCAGGCTCAGTGTTCATGGCTCTGGCCTCTCAGGCTCAGTGTTCACGGCTCTGGCCTCTCAGGCTCAGTGTCCATGGCCCTGGCCTCTCAGGCTCTCAGTGTCCATGGCCCTGGACCCTCAGGCTCTCAGTGTCCATGGCCCTGGCCTCTCAGGCTCAGTGTTCACGGCTCCGGCCTCTCAGGCTCTCAGTGTCCATGGCCCTGGCCTCTCAGGCTCTCAGTGTCCATGGCCCTGGCCTCTCAGGCTCTCAGTGTCCATGGTCCCGGCCTCTCAGGCTCTCAGTGTCCATGGCCCCGGCCCCTCAGGCTCTCAGTGTCCATGGCCCTGGCCTCTCAGGCTCTCAGTGTCCACGGCCCCAGACCCTCAGGCTCAGTGTTCACGGCCCTGGGCCCTCAGGCTCTCAGTGTCACGGCCCCGGCCTCTCAGGCTCTCAGTGTCCATGGCCCCGGACCCTCAGGCTCTCAGTGTCCACGGCCCTGGCCTCTCAGGCTCTCAGTGTCCACGGCCCCGGACCCTCAGGCTCTCAGTGTCCACGGCCCTGGACCCTCAGGCTCTCAGTGTCCACGGCCCTGGGCCCTCAGGCTCTCAGTGTCCATGGCCCCGGCCTCTCAGGCTCAGTGTTCATGGCTCTGGCCTCTCAGGCTCAGTGTCCATGGCCCTGGCCTCTCAGGCTCTCAGTGTCCACGGCCCTGGGCCCTCAGGCTCTCAGTGTCCACGGCCCCGGACCCTCAGGCTCTCAGCAAGGATGTCCAGCGCTGCGGAGAGGCTCTCGGGTGGAGGCAGGACACGCTTCCTCAGTCAGGGGCAGTGCCACACGTGTTTCAGAGCACTGGTGGCGGTCCTTGGTCTTAGGGGACTCCCAGGTGGAGTGCTTTCCGGTCTTCTCACCCTGTCTGCCATCCTGTGAGAGCCGGAGGCACGTCCTAAGGGCCGGTCAGTGGCAGCTTCCCCGATGGCAGCTGTGGCACCGGGTGTCATTGCCCGGGAGTCACGACACCCGAGATTCTCAGGACCTTCACCTCGTGTGGGACGGCACACAGCCGAATACATGTTCACCAGAAGACCGCTTCAAGTCACATCCTTCTTGAGAACACACACGGCTTGCTGGACCTGATGCTAGCCAAAAACATTTGAATTTTCTGAAGGGTCACTTTACAAGTCTCTACTGAAGTTGCCATAAGGGTTCTCCTAAGGAAGAGCGCCTGCCTGGCTTTCAGGGTCGGGGGTCCACGTGATCTGGGGGAGGCTGGGGGGTCTCTGTGCGTAGGCACCACTGGGCAGTCGTATTCTGGGCATCCCTGGCCTGCCTGGGGATTTGGAGCGGGGTAAACATGGTGGAAAGGCGGCAGAGGTGAGTGCGGACTTTGCGCAGCGACATAGCTTCCTGTCTGTGCTCACACAGACTTCTGGAGTTGGAGGAGGAGGCACGCATGCGGTAGGCTGGACACGCAAAGCAGACGTCGCGGACGCGTGGCCCAGCCTTGCCATGCCCTGTGTGCGGAGCTCTCAGGAGCACAGTCACGACGGCCACAGGTTGAAAGCTCAGAGCAGCGGCTGGCGGGTGGCGTCCGAGGTGGCCCTTGGTGGGAGGTAGGGCTGGAATCCAGAGCCCCGCTGTGCCCTTGGTGGTGACGGCGACGCCCTACACCCAGGCTCCGGCTGGCGTCACCGGAACACTTGGCGACAAAGGGATGGTGTCCTTGGTAATGACCTTCCCACGCAGGAAGGATGCGCCCAAGAAGAAAGACACGGTCCTCCTCCCGGTCCTCCTCCTGGCCCTCCGCACAGGCCTGAGGAGAGACCAGCAGGGAAGGAGAGTTCACAGGTCGGCGGGGGCTCTGGCAGCGCAAGGTGCCCTGCCTGGAAACCGGGCCCAACGCCATCTTCCCCCCCCCCCCCCCCAGATTGTGACTTTGGGGTAGGGTAGCTGGTGTCAAACCAACTACAGAAAGCGATCTACCAGCTGGTGGAGAACGGTTGTGAAGTACAGTAGCCGCCATGGGGCCGAGCGAAGGGGAGGGGCCTGCGGAGGAGATAAAATCCTGGGATTTTCTTCCCCAAAAAGCTGTCCGGTGCTGCTTTGCCCGTGGCTTTCTGCGGCTCCCTACCCCGGGTTGTTTATGAGCAAACCTCTCCCGCCCAGCTCCGTGACCAGGGCCTCTGTTCCAGGGCAGGACAGGCGCTGCCTGCCGAGGTGCTGAAGACGGAGCGGCGGCCTCGGCTCTTCTGGCTCCGAGCTCCTCAGGGAACAGGAGCGCTGCAGGGGAGGCGGCTGTAGCAGTGCCGGGTTCCGCTCTGCCGCCGAGGTGTCTGGGTGCCGGCCGCGCCTGGATCCGTGCCGGGCTTCGCTAGGAGGATTCGCCCAGTGGTCTGGGCCCGCGCCCTTGCCGCGTGCCTCTGCCCCATGGCTTCTCCGTGGCTGGCCTGTGCGTGCTGGTTTGCCCTGCGGTTCCCTCTTAATTTTTCCGATGGCCAAGGGAACCATGGGTTAATTTCCGGCGCTGGCTGGATGTCAGTCAGGTGGCCGGCACGGGTCACGAGTCCCGTGAGGAGCTGGGAGGACCGGTAAGCGAGTGGTAGTGACATCTGTGGTTCCTCAGCCGCCATCACAGAGAGCGGGGATTCTCGGTCTCTTCCCAGAGGCAGCTCTGTGGATTTTAGCCGACTTAATATGAATTGTGCTCCAAGCTAAATGAAATGCTGGCTCCACATTAGTAAATTATATTAAAACCACTATTGAAATGGTACTTTTGCTTTCATTATTTGGTCTATCAGGAATAGGTACACTAAATGCCTGTCTGTTTACCTTGATGGAACATCGTCTCCTGCTGAGTGGAGAGCGGCACGCTCTGGGCGTGTTATGGCGCCCAAGCGCTCGCCTGCTCACAAAGGAGGAGGCAAGGTAGCTCTGTCCAGCTCTGTCCAGGGCAGTGCTTTACAGACATTGCCGCTGAAACTCTCCCACCCAAGGTCGGCTGCTCCCCTTCTATCCTTGACGGTCGGCTCCTTCGAGGTGCTTACTTCATGCTGTGCCGCTTTAAAGGGGGCACGGATGGGGCGCATGGAAGCCATGCCCGTCCCTCTGGTACCGACGCTGGCTGTTCTCACCCGCACCCAGAGCTTCGGCACGCTCTTTCCTGCCCGCCTATCTCTCGTGTGCCCGCACGGGTATCCATAAAGACAGGTGGGGCCCCCTCCCCTCTGCCATGCGCGCTCCACAGATTGAGACTCCCAGACCCGGGCAGGTATATGTATTCATTCCCCAGATAATCAGAGGCCCAGATAAAATAAAGCTTCCAGCTGATGGACACTGTGCAGACAGGGCTGTTAGTTTATGTAGGCTACAGGCAGAGTCGACTGGAAAATTTTGATCACTTTAATTTACTATATCCAGCATGCCTGCTGTACTCGGCCGGTGCTTTTATCAAGCCCTGTGAGGTGGTATTGATTTTTTTATTTTCTATGTAGGATAAGAAGACAGAGAGTTAGGGGCAGGAGTGAATGAAGAACTTTCCCCAGATTGCGCTATTCCCCAGCTTATTGCATCCTGTCGTTTGCGGTTTCAGATGACGTCCAGTATGTCAGGGTTGCTTGAAGCAATAAACAGGGTGAATAACAATGGACGGGCAGACGAGAGAGATTGAAAAAGGAGAGAGAGCAGTGTGGAGAGTAAGAAAGCACACAGGAGAAATAGGAAAAAGCCAGCCTGAGCTAACCCCATCGCACCTTTGCTACCGTCGTGGGCAACCCCGGGGACCGGGGGCGGCCGCCTGGGCTCAACACCCGCATCCTGCGTTGTTCTCTGAGACCCACAGGAGTGCCCGCCTTCTCAGGAGGTGAATGATATTTGGCAGCAATGGAAGGCTATTTTATGAATATGCTTTCCCCATGAGGAGATGGCGACCATAGCCCGGGGAACACACTCCCAGGCATCAGCTCTGGTTCTTATGGCTCTGCTTAGTGCGCCTGTCAGATCTGCAAGCGCTCTAGTGCTCTCCTGAAGCGGGCACTGGCCGGCTGTGCCTGGACCTTCTACTGCGCACGGGCAAGAGTGGTCCTGAGCGCCAGAGCTGCTGGCGTGTCGCGGGCAATTGAAGCGCCTGCTCTCAGTTTCCCTAAAGGTCCAGTAGCACAGGTGTGGGCTGCGAAGCAGGGAGTCATCTCGGGAAGGCGGAAGGCTCCTTCGCTGAGGTCCCCAAGGAAACGGCCTCAGAGTGGGGCAAGCTGAGCCTCGGGCTCCTCACGTGGAGAAGCACAAGTCTGACAGCGAGAGGAGCTGGTGGGCTGCTGGGTGCATGATGGAGGCCGGGGCGGGGGGGGGGGGCACAGGGACGGGCCGCACGCCCGTTAGATGTCTTATCTGAGAGCCCCCTGAGTCCCGGGGCCGTCTGTGTGGGACGCTCAGAACAGTCGGGGCATGTTTCCCATTGAGTGTCACTCGCAGAAGAGAACGTGTGTCCTCATCTGTGTTCTGCGAGCCAGTATGGCTTGGCAGGTCGGTGCACAAAAGAGCAAAGAATAATGTGGAGCCTCACCGTGCGGCGTGCTTGGCTTCTGGCCCTGACGTTCTGGCTCGGGGCGAGCGATGTCTTCGCTGTTGCGGCGCCGGGCCTTGGCGTCTGCTGTAGGAGCGTGCGGGCCACCGCCCCGCCGCGCCGCCGCACGCCCGCATCCACGTGGCCACGTGAGTTCTGTCCTGCCATCTTGAGCATCCCGTGACATTCCCAGGGCAGCTCTTCGGTACATGTTTATGGAGTGTAGTTGGGAGTGAAAATGCCTTGTAAAGTCATAATGCAGGATGGGGTGGGGAGGGGCACGGGGTGAGGTGGGAGGAACACGGGAGTCTCAGTGAGGACAAGTGTTCGCCACGTTATAAATACCTACATTCCAAACGCTACCATGGAATTTGGTGCTTGCCTTCTTTGCGAAAAACATATATCTAGCCTTTAAACTCAACTTGCTTATTAGAAATCAGAGAAGGAGATGTTATTAACAAGCCCGTACTTGTGATTGCTTACCAAAGGTGCTCGCGTGTACGTGCGGGCCTAATTTGACGGGGGCCAAGTCGATTAGACAAAGGGCACGCGCGATTTAAAAATGTGTTTGCCAAATCTCTCCGCCCACCCTTGCAAATAAGTGGATGCCTTATTTTCAAACGAAGTTAAGGGAGGGCAACTTTGGCTCCCAGCTCTCTTGGAGACCACGGTCCTGAATGGCCAGGCGAGCCTGCTGGGGTCTCACGGCTCCAACTCTGCAGACACGCTTCCGGCATAGCTGCGGCGTGGAGGCCAACTGAAGTGGCTACACAGTCCGGTCCGGAGGGAGCTTGTTTGTGCTCCGTTCCAGGGCTCGAGGACAGAAGAGAGGGCCATCTGTCGATTGCCTCGGCTGAGTTGCTCTGGGGCTGCGAATGGACCTGGTGCCCCTGGAGACGCTGGCCATTGTTCCACGCCCTCGGCCTTTCTCCACCGCTGCTCTCTGGAGCCGGCTCCCCACATTTCCGCTCTGGAGAGGCGGGGTGACGCATGTCCACGCTCACAAGCTGTATTTGTGGCTGCTTTTGCCGGCAAGAGCGCTTACTTAAAGATTAGTGCCATGGGTGAAAAAGGAAAAGCAATTATACAACCAGAATAAAGGCAAATTGGCCTTTTATATTAAATATTGTTAAAAATGGCCATGGGTTAGCAGTTCTCATTTATAGGAAGAATTTGCCTCAGCAGAGATAAAGAATCTGCTTTAAGCTGGCTTGCCTTACACGTGGTGGCTTCGCCTCCCGTTGCACTTCCAGCTCGGGCCAGGGCTCCTGAAATCCCCTCCGGAAGCAGAGGGTGAGCTTCCCTCCCCCCGTGGCGCGGCCCTGGGCTTGGGCACACTTGTGTGATAGCGTGGCTGCTCCCCGCTTACAAAGGCTATTGTTCCGGTGAGATGAGGGCTTCGTGGAGGTGACACAGGCCACTCGATGCAGGGTGGCAGGATACTTTCCAGGGGAAGCCGGCTGGGGAGCCCAAGAACCATGAACGACACAGGGCCACCCAAGGCCATATGGCAGGCTAACTTCTTATTTAGAAATCAATTTCATTTTACAGCATGAAAGCCTCATTAAGTGAATATATTAACTTTCCCTTTCGCCACACTTTTCTGCCACCTACGGTAATATGGAGCGGTGGCTGGAGGGGAGGGTGGCCAGGTCTGCCGGGAAAAAGGAGATCGTCCGGGGTGTGGGTGGGGAGAACCCCTGAAGGTGGGACCGCAGCCCCTGACTGCGTCCTCCCCAAAGGGGCTGCGTGGGGCACGGGGCTCCCCTCGTTCCAGGGTGCTGTCAGATGGGCCGAAGCTCACAGGAGGCGGCCAACCGCCAAGTCCCCTGAGGAGGCAGGAGCTCTCCTCCCAGTGCTTTTCCTTTCCCATCCTGGGGTAGGAATCCAGAGTTTTCATGTATTAATTGGTCTCAGTAAGATACACACACACATAGTTTGTTTTTTTTTTTAAGTAGAAGATTAATATGGAGCTGTAGACTCTGGAACCATTTAGAGTACTATTTAAAAATCTGACCCTTCATAACAGTCAGATGCGCTCAGAAAATGATAACAATGACAATAATGACAATAATGACAACAATAAATGTTAAAAATGGAAATTGGCACATTGCAATTACGGCACAGCGTTAGCTGTTGTTAAAGGAAGGAAGACTTTTAAGAAAGACATTTCTTTCCTCTCAGGATACAACCTGAGCATTTAACTAGGATGAACCAGAGGAAAAGGCACCTGAAAAGGGAATAAATGGCTTCCGTTTACCCAGGTTATTTCTAAACAGTAATGCAAAGATGTAATAGAAATAATTTAGACATATGGATAAGAACCCTGGAAATCAATACTGCTAGAAGTGCAGCGAAGCAGGGGCCAGGCAATCAAACAGAATTGAATTTCATACAAATGTTGGCAAATCTATATCGGATTATCACAGCAAAAACTTCATTTTCATTGATTTATAATGGATTATTATTGTTTCCACCAAACTGCCATAGACAGCCATTTAACAGCTGCCAAGTGCCTTAAGGGTAAATAAGGGAGATCACTGCTAGGGTGGGTTGTAGACACTTAAGAGGCTAATAACTCACCGGTGGCAGGTGTGTCTTCACGGAGAGCTCCGCTTGCTCCCTTCCCCTGTGCTAGGCAATTCCTGGGACTTGGGGTGGTTTTTTTTTTTTTTTTTTTTTTTTTTTTTTTTAACAAACTCATGAATCCAGCCAAAAGGAAAGAAGTGCTTTGTAACATGCAAACGTTTAGTAAACAGGAGGCTAACTAGGACCCTTTAACGTGCAAAGGTCTCCCTGTCCTAGATCTAATCTAATTGAGTCTGCGGGGCACTATCGGTTCCTCCCCATGCCCGTCTCTTCCGGTCCCTACATCTTCTAATATAATGCAGAAAAGTGATTTAGACCACGATCGCCTCCAGCAGCCTGGTCCGGAGCCCTGCCCGCTCTTGGCTGAGGCCCGCGGCCCCTGTGTCCCACGCCCCTCCTTTGTGGTGTCCTGGAGTTTGGGTTCTGTGGGAGGAGGGGTGTCTACCTTCCAGACTCCACATTCCCGGCACCCTTCACGACGGAGCCGATGTTCTGGCAAAGCTTGAGCCAGAAGATTCTATTCTTCTGAGAAAAGGATTATGTGGACAGCCATTCTAAAAGCAGAAATCAAATTAGTAACAATGAATTGATATGATTTTATTGAGCTTTCATATTACAGCTATAAGAAAGAAAGAAACTAGGAAGCCAGGCATAGCGCACACGGCCGACAGCTTCGAGCGGAGCCCCAGGGACACGGAAAGAGCAATCAAAATCATCTAGAAATTTGGGTGTTCATTGTGCTTTCTGCTTTTGTTTTATTCTGGGGATTGAACCCAGGACAGTGCTCTTGCTAGGCAAGTGCTTTGCCCAGTCCAGAAGTGTTTTTTATCGAAAGTTGAAAACGTGTGTGTGTGTGTGTGTGTGTGTGTGTGTGTGTGTGTGTGTGTGTCCGTCCTGGGCCTTGGACTCAGGCTCTGGGCACTGTCCCTGAACTTCTGTGCTCAAGGCTAGTGCTCTACCCCTTGAGCCACAGCTACACTCCTGGCACTTTGGGTGGTGAAAGAGAGGTAAGGGTTTCATAGACCTTTGACCCCCAGTCCTCAGATCGCAGCCTCCGGAGTAGCTAGGTTTACAGGCGTGAGCCACCCGTACCCAGCCACAAGGAAACTTATTTCAGTAAAGGCCAAGATAGGGTCATTGTGCCTGACTGTCTTGAAGGGTGGTCTTACTCTCTGCGTCTGTCTCTACCTCGCTGCTGTGTAGACCAGCTTTACTTGTTCTACGAGCAGAAGGACACGTGTCATCTTGAGGGTCAAATGTGGCTGTGAATATCACGGCCGACACCTGTTTAATGCTGTCATTAACATTTGATTTTTCTACTTAGAGAAAGGGGACGGGACCAGACGAGGCTCTGTCCCCTGCGCTGCCCAGGCCGGCTCCAGCTAGGTAGCCCTGCGCGGCGCCCCCTGCCTGCACCCCGGGCACCCACGGCCCGGCTGACGCCCTCTGAACCTCACGCTGCTCTACCCCCCGCGGGTCCCCCCAGCTCGTCAACACCCCCCCCCCAACCTGCTTCTGCTCCAGTCTTTCTGGGTGTCCCTCGTGGACCTTCTGTCTCCTCAGAACACAGCTGTCCAGAGGCAGTGCGTTATTGCCCCTGGCTGTGCACCAGCGGGAGGGGTGGGCCAGCTCCCCCCCCGAGGGCACCGGGCCATCTTCTCACCCCAGCACAGGCTCCCCCTTCCTCCCGGGGTCCTGGCCTGTGGGTCCCCTGTGGGCGTGGCCTGCCTCTGCCCCGGAGGCCGCGCTGCCTGGCCTCTTCCTTGAGGACGCCTTGGGTCTGCCGTCGCTCGTGGCCGTGACGGATCTGGCCTCCTCCCCAGGCCCCTCTCACCGGCCTACCTTCCGAGAGCAAACCCGAGGACGGGGCCCTCCAAGGCAGTGCACGGGTTTATCTCCACCCTGGAGCTGCGTCCAGGCACATCGTCGGAGGCCCAAGAGCAGGCGTGGCTTTGGGTGGGACGCCGGTGCCGCCCGGCCGGGACTCATGACCCCAGCTGGCAGCCTCGGTGGCTGGGCAGCCATCATGGCTCCCAGGAGTCTTCCAGCGGCGCTCACGGCCTGGGGTGGGCTGGGTCCTGGGTGTCCTCCTGCCGGCAAGGGCTTGTTTCTGCCCCCTGGGGCTGTGGTGAGGGTCAGAGGGGCCCGAGACCATGGGGAGGATCACGATGCTCCCTCTCCCGCAGGGCTGCAGCTCCTCGGGAACCAGGCTGTCGTCCTGGAGACTCCGGGGCCAGGCCTGCGGCCTCGGCTGCTTTCTCTGCGGTTGCCCGGGGCTGCAGACCGAGTTGTTGTGTGCCGAGTTTGGATTCTAGCCTTCCTCAGCCCTTGACGGGGATCCCGCTGGACCGTGGCCACCTGCACCCTCGCACCCTCCGCGCCTCTCCTCGCCGGGGTCGGGGGTGGGGGGGCCCCCAGGGCACCCTCCAGCTCCTCCAGCGTTTTACCCTGGAGTCAGGTTACAGTCCCCGGGGAAGCCCGTATCCACTCTGCCCTTTCTGCCCCCGCCAGGAGCTGGCCCCACAGGCTCCAAGCACCGTGCCTAGTTCAGAGCCCCGCTGCTCGTGGTTCCGGCTCCTGCAGGGGCTCCCTCGTGGTAGGACTGCCCTGCCCGGAGGTTCCTGTCTCCTAGGCCCCCTGGAGGGCGAGGCGGGCCCAGTTCCCGGGCTGGGTTCTCCTGGGCACCCCTAGTGCACACGCACCCGTGCATTCATTTAAACATCACTAACATTTTCTAAGGGGACTCTTTTTTTTTTTTTTTGAGGAATTTGGGTTTGGACCCAGGAACTCATGCTTGCGTATCCTGCTGGCCCGATACCACTTTAGCCACACTTCCACTTCTGCCTTTAGCTGGCTATTTTGGAGGACTCTCTCAGTCTTATCGGTCAGGCCTGACTTTGAGCAGACATCTTTGGATCTCAGCTTTCCGAGTAGCACAATGGAAGATGTCAGCCAACAGTGCCAACCAGCATCTTTTTAATCATACACTTAAATAGATATCATTTCCATTATATTGACAGACATGTTGATCTTTATAATTAAACTCTGTAATATTGTATGTATATATCATATGGCATGAAATACTGGAGCACTGTGATACAGTCTCTTCTCCATTTAAAATACACCATGCATATAAAGGCATCACAATGAAACCCACTGTTTTGTACAACTAATATACACTGATAACTAATAAAAACCAAAATTAGCACACGACACAGGCTCCATGGTACTTGAAAGCTTAGTATTACTTTCTTTCCGCACACTTATATTTCATTTTCTCTTCCCAGTACTGACTTACCCCAGTGCTACGCAGATGTTATTTGGAGTTTTAGGTCCATGATGTTGTGCTCATTCCCTGCAAGTAAAACACAATACGAAGAAGCACGTTCATAGCTGAGCACAGTAGCTCAAGCCTAGAATCCTAGCTACTTCAGAGGTGGAGATTGGGGTATTGTGGTTTGAGGCCGACCCAGGCATAAAAATTCACAAGGCTTCCTCTAAACCAATGCTTGGGTGTGGTGGCATGTACCTGTCACCCCAGAGGAAACGTGAAGGGGAGGAAGGAAGCCCTGGTTCAGGCTGAGATGGCAAAGATATCTAAGGGGCCGGAGGCGTGGCTAAGGGGGCAGACTCCTGCCTAGCGAGCCCGAGGCCTTGCAGCCAATCCTCAGTACTGAAAACAAAAATAAAGGAAAACAAAGAAGAGGGAGACGCATAGGATAGGCACGAGCGAGTGCAAGCACAAGACTCCTTCCAGCCAGTGTCCGGTGTGGAGGCACACACCTGTAATCCCAGCCACGAGGGAGGCTGTGGCCAGCAAGGCAAAACTCTTCAAGGCCCAGTCTCCATAGAAAGAAGCTGGCCCTGGTGGGCGCGCCTGCCACCCCAGCGGTGGTGCGGAGGGTCAGGCAGGCCTGAGGGTCAGGCCTGCACCGGGGCGGGAGGCGGGACGGTCTCAAAACAAGCAGCCCAATGCAGGCCTCGAGGTGTGCTCAGCAGTAGAGTGTTGGCCTCGCAGGACAAGGCCTGGAGTTCAAACCCCACACTTCAGGGGCCAGGAGAAGGGGCAGGGGGATAGGTGAGAGGGAAGGCGACCTCAGAAGGTGACAGGCGGCAGGGTCTCCGAGGACAGACAGACCTCTGCCAGCCGGGGCAGGTTGCGTACCCCCGGGACTCGAGGCACAGAGGCACAGGGGCGAGGCCTGGCAGGCGTGGGGGGTGCTGGGTTTGGTGGTGGGGCGTGGGGTCTGCTCCGGGGAGGGCAGGTCGCAGACGCAGACTCGCGTGGTGTGTCAGTGTCTGATGCAGTGAGGTCTCTGGTTCTGAGGGAGACGGGTGTTACATTTACTTAACAAAGCAAATACGTTTATTTAACTGAGCAAAAGCAGACACACACCCACCCTGGCTGACCACCTTGTTTCTCCATCTGTGTGTCTAAGTGTGCATGCACGTGCCTGTGTGTGAGCACGAACCATTTTATGAGTTCAGTTCACATGTGTGCCCTCCCTCTGCTACCTACACTGGGCTGACTTCTTGACAAGTCTGCAGTACAGGTGGTGGGTGAAAGCTACACTTTAACCAGAATCATTCATTAACTGGGATCATTTATTAACCGGGCAGAATCTGGAGTGGATTTTGACTCTCCTCACGATGCTCTGTTTGGCTGGGCTTCCCAGGGTCCCATCTTTGAGTCAGGCAGCGTGAGGGTGTCAGGGCCAGGGTTTTTTGGAGGGGGAGGGAGGGGGGGTACCATGGGCATCTTTTACACAGACCCTGGCTTTTCCTGAGCTGCACAGTACAGGCTGCATAGATCTGCCCATGGCTTCAGAAGCTGAGAGAGGGCTCTCTTCTCTGATAGTAGAGCTAAGTAGCTCTCGTCTTAGGATGACTCAGTACCGGTCTGGTGGGTCGTCTTCCCCAGGGCTGGGCTGTCTGGCTCTGTGGGGCTCGGAGGTGTGGGTACCGAACCCGGCTCTCCTATTCCCTAATCCCCCCTCTGTGAGGAGGGCCCGGCGGTTCCGCTCCCCAGAGAGAAGACAGATGAGGAGAAGGAAGCACCCCTGAGCTGCCGGTGTGGACCGTGAAGCACTTCCGCAGATGTGAGCTGAATGACTTGCTGGCCGCAGCCCTGTGGCTAAGGAACACGCAGCCATGGCCGGCCGACGGCTCCCCAGCTGGGCGTGCGTGAGGATGGACGGTGCACCCCGGTGTTTAGGACTGGCCCCCTCCATGTCCGCAGACCCCAGTCAAAGCTCGAGGCCTGGGGGCTCCCTGAGTGCGCCGCCCCCCGGAGGGTCCTCTTGCTATGCTTTCGCTTTGCTTTAGTAAATGTCTTTATTTTTACTTAATTGTCTTCATATACTCCCTTGCCAGCCCCTAGCACCCACATCCCCAACAAATGTCTGCTTTTATCAGGGTTATAATGAAACACCTATTTTCTGTGCGTATTGACTGGTGGATTGATTCATTACAGTACTTGATTCCCCTTGGAGTGAATCATCCACGTCCTTCATACCTCCCATCCTCCCTCCCTTGGTACTCCGTCGCTTAGTACTCCGCCGCTTAGTACTCCGTCGCTGAGTACTCCAGTCTGCCATGTCCTCCCGGTTCTGCAGCCAATCAAGTAGCATCAGTACTGGTGGGATAGGACAAAGAATAGAGAGGATTTTTTTTCTTTTTAAATGAAAGTTTAGTTGAATGTTTGAGAAAGACTAAAAACATTTAAGTTGCTAAAAATAATTTCTATTGTATCAGGTGTGGCAAGGCAACTGGGAAAGGTTTGTAAAACTGAAAGGTGTAAACAGATTTTGCACTTCATTGCTTTGCCCGTGTCTTTAAATTCTTTCTTTAAAAGAAATCCCAACAATAACCTGAAATGTATTTTGGCTGTCACTTGTGCAAACAGCAGAATCACAATGACCTGCTCTCTAGAGGAGGCTTCAGCTGGGCATCAAGAGATGGACTGCAGTGAGCATGCAAACACTTCACATGGAGACACCCAAGACTAATACCCATGAACACGATGACAATCCTCCGCCACCAGACAACCCACCGCCAGCCCAGCCAACTCCGTGTCAATCAGCTAACTTTCATCTATCCATTCCTCCCTCCCTCCACTCAGTCATCTATGTTGGTCTTTCATGTATTGATTCACCCACCTATCCATCCATTTGCCATCTCCACCTATTTATCTTCTTACAATCATCTATATCCATCCATCCGTCCGTCATGTTCCATTCTTTAACCATATGCATGTTTTTCAGTGCTGTGTGTGTGTGTGTGTGTGTGTGTGTGTGTACGCGTGCGCACGCGTGAATGGAGTGTCTGGCTCACAGGTGCTCAACAAAGCAGGCAATGGTGGTACAAGGATGCTGTTCTGGAGCTGCTGCCTTTGGTTCAGGCTGGCTATCACCTCAGTCGTGGTGGAACCTTAGGAGAGCAATGAGCCCATGCCCATGGCTCAGAATGAGGAAGGGCTCTGGAGTGAGGGGGGCACTGATGGGCAGGGGAGGCAGGTGGGGCAGGACCACCACCCTGTGTAAAAACGCCTGGCTTCTTCCCGGCATGCCCGCTCTAGACGTAGGCAGACGTGGGAGGTTAGAACCTGCGTGTCTCAGACTTGGGGAACGAGGGGGCTGTGTCCGTGGCCCTGGCCGGCAGCAGTCTGAGCCTTGTGCTGAGGCTGGGTGCGTGGTAGCTGCTCACCACGGCCATGTGGAAAGGAGCTGTCCCACGGCGTGGAACGACAGTGCCACGATGTCAGGGCAGGCTCATGACAGAGCTGCGGGTGGTTACCTGGAGCAGCCGAGGGGGCGAGGAGTTGGCATGGGCGGGGGCTGCCGGGCTGAGTGGGGAGCAGGCAGACCCAGCTGTGTGCGGGGTGTATCTGCAGGAGCTTGGGGGGGGCACTGGGGGTTTCCTGGAATGGTTTTGAAGTCTGCTTTCTCTGGGGGCTCGGGGGGGGGGTGGGGAGGATACCTTGAGCCCCTCTGGTCAGATGGGCAGCACTGCGTGCTGGCACCGGAGGACAGGGCTGGGGGGGCAGTGGGCAGGGGCCAGGGGGCTCTGGTGGGGCCCAGTGTGCTGCTGCCGGCAAAGCTGAGGAAGGTGGGATCGCTTCCGGTGCATTTGCCACGCGACACTTCGG
Organism: Perognathus longimembris pacificus; assembly: GCF_023159225.1. Lineage (NCBI taxonomy): Eukaryota > Metazoa > Chordata > Mammalia > Rodentia > Heteromyidae > Perognathus > Perognathus longimembris. The sequence goes on along the minus strand of NC_063175.1, from coordinate 58,863,458 downwards.
TGAGCCGGCTAGATGACCAGGAGCAGTGTCCCGCCCGTGCTCAGGTGGGGGCAGAAGGCCTCCCCACGGGGGAGGGGGCCCTGGGGGCGCAGCGGGAAGGGGCTCTCACGGGGAGGACAGGGCCGGAACTCCAATGCCCCTTTGAATCTGGGGCCCAACGTTGGATGCATGAGGTTTCACTGATGCACTGGCTGGGGTGGATGTGGTGGAGGGGGAGCTGGGGTGGAGGGGGCATTGGGGTGGAGGGGGCGTTGGGGTGGAGGGGGAGCTGGGGTGGAGGGGGAGCTGGGGTGGAGGGGGAGCTGGGGTGGAGGGGGAGCTGGGGTGGAGGGGGAGCTGGGGTGGAGGGGGAGCAGGGGGAGCTGGGGTGGAGGGGGCATTGGGGTGGAGGGGGTGGAGGGGGAGCTGGGGTGGAGGGGGAGCTGGGGTGGAGGGGGAGCTGGGGGTGGAGGAGGTGCTGGGGTGGAGGGGGAGCTGGGGTGGAGGGGGAGCTGGGGTGGAGGGGGCGTTGGGGTGGAGGGGGAGCTGCGGTGGAGGGGGAGGGTGTGGAGGGGGAGCTGGGGTGGAGGGGGAGGGTGTGGAGGTGGAACTGGGGTGGAGGGGGAGCTGGGGTGGAGAGGGAGCTGGGGTGGAGAGGGAGCTGGGGTGGAGGGGTCGTTGGGGTGGAGGGGGAGCTGGGGTGGAGGGGGAGCTGGGGTGGAGGGGGAGCTGGGGTGGAGGGGGAGCAGGGGGAGCTGGGGTGGAGGGGGCATTGGGGTGGAGGGGGAGCTGGGGTGGAGGGGGAGCTGGGGTGGAGGGGGAGCTGGGGTGGAGGGGGTGGAGGGGGAGGGGGTGGAGGGGGAGCTGGGGTGGAGGGGGAGGGTGTGGAGGGGGAGCTGGGGTGGAGGGGGAGGGTGTGGAGGTGGAACTGGGGTGGAGGGGGAGCTGGGGTGGAGAGGGAGCTGGGGTGGAGAGGGAGCTGGGGTGGAGGGGTCGTTGGGGTGGAGGGGGAGCTGGGGTGGAGGGGGAGCTGGGGTGGAGGGGGAGCTGGGGTGGAGGGGGAGCTGGGGTGGAGGGGGTGGAGGGGGGGGTGGAGGGGGAGCTGGGGTGGATGTGGCTGGGGTGGGGCAGGTCTGGGCCTCCTTGGCCTGTGAAGTCCTAGAAGGCTTCAGGATGCACAGGACAGGAACGGGTGGGCTGATCAGGGCCCGGGGTTTCGCTGAGATAGGGTTGTGCAAACACTGTATCGTGTCAACCTGCAGTGACTCGTGGGTGATGCAGTGCGTGCAGGACTGCGGTGGGACGCGGTGACTCGTGGGTATACCGAGTGCGTGCAGGGCTGCGGTGGGAGGGGAGCTGTGGTCCCCGCTGGGGAGGCGTGTTTCTCAGGTTCTCTGCACGCTCGGCTGTGGCTGTGGGTTGCCTTGGAATCATCGTTTGGTGGGTTTCATTTTGAATGTGTTTTGAGCAACGCTATCTTGGTCCCAGCAGTCCAATAACTGGCAGAAGGAGGCTTTTGGTCCATGCCAGAGGCCCGGGCCTGTCGTCCTGGCTACCTGTGAGGTCGAGATGGGGAGAGCGGCGACTGGAGACCAGCCAGGCAGACACGCTTAGGAGGCTCCATCTTAACCTGTAGCTGGGTCCCGTGGCATGCACCTCTCATCTCAAGCTAGGCGGGAGGCTGAGACCGCAGTGCTGAAGTTCTAGAACAGCCTGGGATGAAGAGTCTATGAAACGCTGTCTCCACAGAAGGCAAGTCTGTGATCCCAGCGACCATGGAGGCTGGAGGCACGTGATCACACACGTGCAACCCCAGGGCAGGAAGCGGGGCCCTACACCACACACACACATGCACACACACGCACGCACACACATGCACACACGCACACACACAGACACACACACACACACACGCACACACACACACCCGGCCACAAACAGCGCTGGGTGCATGGCTCTGCCTAGCAAGTGCCTTGAGTTCAAACCCTGGTACTGCACAAGGCAAACAAACAAGTGAGGCTTTCCTCACATACCCACACTGCCCGGGGCAGTCTCAGGAGGACATAGGGGGCAGGAGCAGGAAGACGGGGAGGGAGCGGGAACAGGAGGACAGGGGCAGGAGGAGGGGGCGGGAATGGGAGAGGACAGGGGGCTGTACCTGCAGACCTGGAACTAGCCATGCAGCTCTGACAGCGCGCCCTGGCAAATGGAACCCTGTACATTATTTATGTCCTGGTTGGCTGGCTTTGTGGGTGCTGCCTTTCACCAAGCGGGGCTTGTTTTCTGCGTGGTGTCATGGCTCCTAGAGGAACTGAAGCTTCAGCTTGAACATGTAAGAAGCCACCCCTTGTCCAGCCCCCGAGGAGCTGGCTAGGTCTCTTGGCAGCACACGCAGGAATTGTTGCATGCGTGAATGTCTAATGTATGGACGGGCTGTGTTCACAAGCAATGCAACTTTTATGAAGAACCACTGAGTAATTAAGGGAGCGAGTGGGTTTTTATAGATGTCTAACTAAATATTTATTAATTAGATTTTGCATATTTTGAGGAATAGAAACAAAGATCTGGCTTGTCTAGTTAATGAAAAATTCAGCAGTTCAACAGATTTTATGTACATGGTAAAGGTTTAATAATGAGCATTAAGCTTTGCTTAGCTCCTTGTATGAATATTCATATCATGATTTGTTCCAAACAGGGATTATAGATTGTAGTTAAAGGAACAAGGCATTAAAAAGGACAAGAAGGAGAAGAAAAAGGACAGAGGGTCAGGAGGGGAAGTAGAGGCAGAGCAGGAGGGAACCAGGTCAGAGGCTGTCCTGTCAGAGGGGGCCTGAGGGGCTCTGGTGGGTCCTGTGTCCCTTTCCAGTAGGAAGCAACAATGATCTGTCATCACGCTCATGACCATGACCACATCTACCCTGTGAATTATCTATGATGGGTCTTATCTAATTGCATTTATTATTTACGCAGCCACATCGAGTCTGTACTTCCAGCATCTGCGTGAGTATGTTAGCAGAACCCCACACGCCCTCTTCCAGGGTCGTCTGGCGTTCCTCACAGGTGCGATTGTGTTTGGGGGTGGAGGTAACTCTCTATCCACATCTTTAAGTGGCTCTGCAACAAGAACCTGCTTTGTGCGGCTCGGATCCGATGGCCACCTGTGGTGTCTCCTCCCCCAGCACAGGTCTGTCCTGAGTTTAGAATTGTTTTCCTTTGACGCTTTTGTAAAAAGAGTAGAACCATACACCCATACCAATGCACACCCATCACACCCCCCCCCCCCCCCCCCACACAGGAGCTGATGGGACTCTGCTCAGGCCACATGTGCTGTCATAGTGTTTCTTGTTGGCAGTGTGTTGTTTAGGAAGGCAGAATGCAGGCAAATATCAATCTTTGTCTTTCTAGGGTTATGTGATCTGCATGACTTTAAACATCCTATTCTGCTGTTAGCTTTGGGTCCCAAATGTAACCATGTTGAACAGAAGCTAAGACTCGAAGAGCGCAGTAAAAACGGACACCTATTTCCCACAGTGTTTACAGCACCATTGTGACAAGGAAATGGAATTTCTTGAAGGAGTGCTTACCTTACTATTTGCATGTGAGAAATGGTCACGTGGATGTCACAGGAAATGTAGACACTGCCACCGGAAGCAGGAGGTGGCACTGGGAAACATGGATATTTTTAGGACCCTGAGCCGGTGAGACAGTCTTTTCCCAGGTTCTGGGTATCGCACTGTCTGAATTAAAATGTAACGATTTCTTCCTTCTGTGTCATGCAGGAAGGTGCACGCTGTTGCTACTCAATTAACTAATAATAATAATGATGGCAACAATGTAGCAGTACTCCATTTGGGCCCACATTCTGCACATACAGTAATTGTGAAGGCATAGCATTTCTGAGATTATGTGTTGGGCTAGGATAAAATGTGTCATAATCGCAAAATTAGAGTTAATGGCAGGAAGGGGACCCCTCTGATCAGCTGCTCCCTCCCCCTCCACGCTCCTGTTAACGGCACCTCATTATGAATTCATTTTAAGCTTCATTGAGTCCCAGAAATTAATTTGACATAAATTTCATTGTAAAGCTCCAGAAACTTTAATTTCAAAGGTAATGTTGAGCTAGGATTGCTTTCCTGTTTGACACCCGTCCTTGGGACAGTGCTGAGATGCGGCTTGGCCACACCAACCATGAAGAATTTTCTGCGGTGAGTCAGTCAGCGTTTGATTCGCGCTGACTTCCCGTTACCGCCACGCCAGCCGTCCCGGACCACGACGCAGAGGGGCTGCAGGCGTGCCCAGCCGGCGTGGGGTCTTCGCACCCAATCTCCCGTATCTCGCCCATGGGAGTGTGAATCCCCCGTGGCTCCTCCCCATGTCCACACCCCTCTCCACGCGTGAATGCGCGTGCTCAGTGCTCTGAGGGCTCCGCGCTGCACGCCGCACGCGCGGATGGGCTCCGGTGCTGCCGTCGTGCTTCCTCTGCCGACTCGAGCCTTGGCCCAGATCTGGCCTTACTGATGGGCTTGCCTCTGGTGATAAGAGGAGGTTGCGGCTCACCCACCCTGGTCAGCATCCAGCCACCCGGGTCAGGGTCCAGCCCCGGTCAGCATCCAGTCCCGGTCAGGAGGGAAGGAGAGGCTGCACCTGGCCTGTTCCATGTGGCTCCCTCCAGCCTTTGTGCCACCCAGGTGCCACCTTGGGTTGTGTTCAGGGGGTCATGGTGAATCCAGTGGCACTTTCTCTCCCCTGCCGTGGGGCCCTGGCTAGGAATGGGGGGTCACCCTCAGCCTTGGGGGAGCCCTCTCCTGGAAAGGTGCTCCCAGGGTTTTCCAATGCACAAGCTGCTAGTGGGAGCAGATTTCCTGCACTGCTGAGGGAGTGGTAGGGAGGGGGACAGCCACCGAGGTGGGGGAAGGAAGGATGACCACTGGGGGGGGGCAAGGGCCACTGGGGGGAGGAGAGAGGATGACCACTTGGGGGTAAGGAGGGGATGACCACTGAGGTGGAAGAAGGAGGGGACGATCTTTGGTGGGGAGGGGAAGGAGGGGGACCATGGCCACGGACGACCATTGTGGGCCGCAGCTTTCACCCAGGCGGCAGCCCCTTCCCTTCTGTCCTGGAACGTCTCCTTGAGATTGGTTCTATTTGTAGCCAGAGTTGGCGGTCTTCAACACGACCTCGGCCTAAGCCCGGTGGCACAGGTTTCCGTTCATGGTTTTCTGACTGGATATCAGAGGTAGGAAAACCAGTGCATGCCATATATAAACTCTTCTAACACACGTAGAACATCTCCACAGAGGATTATTGTCATTGGGGCAGGAGCGGGGTGTGCGCTCGGGGGCTTGAACTCACCTCACTCTCTTAGGCCTTTCTTCCTTTAGTTCCTGTTTTAGCTACTTTTCAGGTCGGGCCTCACACTTTTTGCCTGTGGGCTGGCCTTGGACGGTGGCTGGTTGTGTTTAAAGGAACTGTGTTTGAGACTTACTTGTCATCTGAGTTACAATATCTGCAGACCTCAATAAGATCTCATCTGCATAATATGTGAGGGAAAGGTGTTAAGATTGTGGAAATCTATGGACATTACCCAAAGGCATTTCTATTACTTTTTTAAAAAGACACCTTTTTTTTTTTTCCAGCACAGAGAGTGTCTGTTAAACTTAGCTTCATATCCAAAAAGCCCAGCCGTCTGCTGAAAAATTTCAAAAGTGTGGCAGAAATTAGGGGGGAAGGGCAAGTTTTAAAAGAGCAGATTAGAACTTGTATTAAACCCGATTGTCTAATTGCCAACCAATCACAGATCTGCTCATGGAAACTGTTTCATTGTTATCCCAGGTAGTGCAAGGATTGAACAGACATCAAAGGGCTCCCCCTGAAGGAGGAGGCGCATGGACCTACTATTTTGTGTCATTAAGCACAGTTTGCCACCCTGGGACACAAGCAGGGGTGTCCAGGAACACGGGGGCAGCGAGGGGAGCACCATGGAATAAAGGCCGGGGCGGCGGGAAGGAGCCGGTGGGGAGTGGGGTCCGTACCCTGGGCGGGCGGGGCGCGTGTCTCCAGTGGAAGCTCTGGGCGCGGCGTGGCTTCCTGCCTCCCCAGGACCCACAGGGCAGAGTTTCTCTAGGGAACGATTCTCCTACTTGGACCTCTGGTGTGGAATTCTCCCTTCCATGTGGAGGGCTGGGAATATGGCACCCAGGCCAACTCTCCAGCGGGCGGGGGCTTCCGGGCCACACCGATCTCAGGTGGCACGGGGTGGCCTGCCAGTCCACTCATGCACCGTGGCTGTCACTGTCTCCATGACCTGGGCTTTCTGTGCCCCAGTCCCCACCGCTCCTCATCAGTCAATGTGGGTGCGGTTCCTTCGTGTGTTGTGTGCTCAGTTCTTTGACAGCATTATTATATTTAAGAAGTTTCAAGATGTCTTTAGAAGCGAGTTGTATGTATTACTACTTCTACATTGGGCATGAAAAACTCACCTTGGTTTGCTTTGCCTCGTTTCTCTGTTCGAGTTGGCAGTCACGGACACAAACGGGTGTGCATGCATGTGTGTGACACAGGGTTGAAACTAAAGCTCACGGACCTCTATGACCACTTGGAACACCATTAATTGATTTCTCTCTAGAATATTCTGTCTGAGGGTAGTTTCCCAGCAAAGCCCTTGAGCCAGTTTTCAGCCCCCTGTGTCATCTCTGTGTCCCAGTTTGGGTTTTGAAGGTTCCCGCTGGCTTTGCGTTTCTCCCTTCCTCCTGCGTGCGTTGTGCACCGTAGGTCTGGGAGCTCGGCAGCCCGATGGCTCTGCCACGGAGCCAGAGTGGACTTCGTCAGGCACCACAGACACAGCGTGGGTGGGATGGGCTCTGTGCTCACGCGCTCTCCTGTCCCTCTGATGGCCTGTGGGAACACGGCCTGTGTGCGAGTCAGCTTCGGTAAAGCCTTCCACCGAGGCCCGTCCCTTCTCCAGGACACTGACTTTCGCTGTGACTTTCTGGGTGTCAGGGATAATACAGGAACTCGCAAGCTGGGATTGCTTTTATAACTCCTGTATTGAACTATGTTTTCATTGAATACAATTACAAAAGAACATAATATCTCAAATTTTTGAGTCACAATCTTAGGCTTATTACTGTCAAAAAGCAATTACAAGCTATTTTTATGTAGAGCTCAAACATAAAATTAAAGACTCAGAAATGAAAGCGAAACATTTTTAACCATACCATACAGTACTCATAACATCGGCTCCGGAGCCAAATGTGGAGCATAGAAAATGCACATTCTGCAACCCAGGGAGGGTGTTTACAAAGATAAACTCGAAGAATAATTTAGACCAGCTGTTTGTAGTAACTTTATTTCTATGCTTGCTGATATATTACAGAAAAGTGAGGGGAAGATTGTAGTGAAACACTTAAAATCCTGACATAAACCCATGCTGATGGATGGGGAGTTTCTTTTCCTTCTTTTCTTGGTGATGGTCCTAAGGCTTGAACTCAAGGCCTGGGCACTGTCCCTACACTGAAGGCTCACATTCTACCTCTTGAGCCACAGCTCCACCTCTGGCTTTTTGGTGGCTAATTGGAGATCGGAGTCTAGAGACTTTCCTACTTGATCTGGCTTTGCACCGTGATGCTCAGACCTCAGCCTCCTGAGGAGCTCCGATCACAAGTGTGAGCCACTGGCTCCTGGCTTAATACAGAACCAGACACACGGCCGCAGACGCGAATGCTGCACACCCACACAGCTTCAGCGAGAGAGTGGGGTGCACGTGACACGTGGGCAGGTAGGAAACATCCCTGAGAGGGAGGGGCACTGCTGCGTGGCCACGTAGACGTGGGCGAGGGTGGTTGGTTGGCAAAGATCACCGTCAGCAGGCGCCTCTTCTTCAGGCGAGGGCCCGTGTGAATGTCTAGGGAGGCCAGGAAGCCACAGAGGGTCGTGGTGCTTTGTAGTTCAGGGTTTCTCGGTGAGAAGCGTTGGTGACCTTCCACCCTCTTGAGGACTTGAAGCTCTCCGTGGGGATGGAATGGCTCCGTGCTCTCTTAGGAGTCAGCGGGGCTGTGGTGTGAGGACTTTGCTGTGCTCTCTGTTGGTGCCTTGGCTTTCAAAGGTGGATTCCGTGCTCAGCGTCCTGGGCTCCCTTAGGCCCGGCGGACCCTCGGGTATCGTCAGAAAGGCAGAAGGAACCTGCAGTTTGGTGCCCTTGTGGGTACCCCTCAGGGTAGCTCCCCTTGGGGCCATGCGGTCAGGCTTCCCGGGCAGGTGAGGCTCCAGACACCCCAGGAAACAACTTCTCCCCGGGTGTCTCACATTCTCTTAGAACTGGAAAGGGATTTTGCCCCCCCCCCCCCCCCGCAGGTGCAGTCTGGCTCTGCAGGTGGCTCTGCCTCAGTTTTGGAGCTCCTGGTGGCCTGGCGCTTCCTTAGTACGGATGCAGTCCTGAGCTCCGGGCGCTGTTGGCCAGTCCCCCTGGAAGGGGCCACTCTCAGCACAGACCCTTGGCATTTCGGGGGGGGGGGGAGGCGAGGAACAACCCGCCAGCTGTCAAGCCCCGATCTTCTCAATGCAATCAAGCTCTGTCCCGGGCTCCTTAGCCCCCTGTGATTCTTGAAGCTTAGTGAGCCCAGCAGGCAGGGCCCAGGAGTGAGCCGCCGATGGCCCCGGCACTCGCTCCCCAGACAGCCGGGGACACACGTGTGGCGGGCACACGGCGGGGAGCGCCCCCGAGGTCGTGCGGAAACGGTCACGCGCGCCGGCTCTCGGGCGACAGGGGCGATGGGACTGTGCCCGCTGCTGCTGGGGCCGAGGGCCTGGCGGACCCGCCGCCCGGCCCCTGCCGGCCCCCGGGCCCCTCAGAGCCCCCGCAAGGCGGCTCCGGCAGCCACAATTAGCCCGCAGCCTGTAGACTCTCTCTCCACACATTCCCACAAAGAGTTCTTGTGCGCACAGACCGATCTATTACCTGCTTCAATGAACCGTCCTGTTGATAATTTGCACAGTTTTCACCCCTGGGTGATGGAAACGCCCCGCCCTCCTTCCAGTGCCGCTTCAGCTCACGTCAGCTGCATAATGCATGAGAAAAATTTACCAAACACTCCAGACAGGCCGCTGAAATTCTAGATCAGTCGATAACATTCACACCACCCAGGCTGGGAAGGAAAGGAAGTGGAGTCTTACTTGTTTCCGTACAGCTTCACTGAGAGAAAACTCGCACACCAGACAGTTCACGCATGGAAAGGTGCAACCTAATGGTTTCGGCAAAACCTCCGGTTCATGCCACTTACTGACTCCATCAACGTGAGAACGCTCTGACCATCGTGAAAAGGTAGCATCCCTCACCGGCGGCTCCGCCGGGTCCCCCCTGGGTCCTGGCCGCCCCACAGCCACGTTCTGTCCGTGGACTTGCTTGCTCTGCACTGTCACACACACGAGTCGCACGCACGCACCGCCGGTGAAGGGCGCCTTCCAGTCCCGTCCACCCGGGGACTTGCTCCGTCATTTTGGAGATGAGAAGCAACATTCCATGGCACGTGTAGATAGCACCTCACTGGTTTTTGAGCTGATGGACTCTTGTGCGTATTAGATTAGTATCCTTTTTTAAAGTTTTCAAATACAGTGAACATATATCAAGGCGAATTATGGAGTCTTAACGTGGAATTAGCTGCTTTGAGATGACAAAACACACTGAAACAGGGTGGCCACTCATGACCTTTCCTCAAGGGTTGTTCTGATCTCTCTCTCTCTCTCTCTCTCGTCTCTTTCTTCTTTCGACTTTCTGATTTTCTAAAAGTAATATCTGCTTTTGAGAAGCACAAAGTCCTTGGCTGCAACTGTCCTGAGAAGTCAGGTGAGGGCGAAGGTTTCCTCAGAAGCAACTGGGGGAATAAGGTGTGCACAGAGGTCAGAGGGCATCTCCCCATCCCTGTGTGGTATGGGTGCATGTCCAGGGCTCGGTGGCCCCCGTGTTGGGGTTCGTGTCGGTGCTGAGCAGTGAGTCAGCCAGTGCCCTGTTGCTATACCCTGACGCCCTTGGGGGGTTGGGAGGTCTGGGAGTTTGCGCAGTCCTTGGGATGCACATCCTGGATGTTTGCACAGCCCTCTCTGACGCACACACGCACTGAAGGGACAGGGCGCGGTGGCTTCGAGTGTGGCTCAGGCCCAGCCTCTGTCTGACCGGCGCTTCCTGACGGCTCCTTCAGCTGCTCTGGGAGACCCTCGGCCCACTCCCTGCAGTTGTTCCTGAGACCTCTCTTGGGCGGCTCCCCCACCACGGGGGTCTCCCTCTGGCTGTGGCTGGGGAGTGAGCGGCGCGGCCCCCTGAAGGCCCGCGGCCACAGCCTCGGACCAGCAGGACTTCCCGGGATGGCTCTCAAAGACACAGCTCTGCCACGCCCTTGGGCACTTCTGACGTCAGCTGTATTTCAGTTTCCCGTTACTTGGAACATTTGTAATGTAGGCAAGGTGAACTTGAACTAATCAGGAATGCCAAGGAATGGCATTGGAATACCAAGGCTTTCTAAATATGGGGGTGTTGGGTTTGATTGCCTTTCTCCTCATGGCCTCAGTGCTACTCAGGCTGCTATTTTAATTGTGTCAATGACACAAATTTGTGGGTGTGTTAGATACTGGAAAAAAGTGGAGAGGTTGTAGCATATGGTTCACGTGCGTGAGTGAGGACAGCACAAATCCCACTGAGCTTTGGATCTCGAGGAGGAGCCTGCCCCTCGCGGAGGGAGGGTGACCTTTTCTCCCGCCTCTCCCCCACCACCCTGCTGGCCAGCCGGGGCTGGGAGCTCGACCTGCAGGCAGGCAGGCGCTCCGATCACAGAGCACCTACAGTTCTGGGGTGCTCTTTCCTCCAGGACCTTTCTTTTGCTTTTAATAAGTAGAAGAAAATGCTGCACGCAGAGCGGTGAGCAAAGCGGAAAACACGGAACAGTGTGCAAACATGGGCTCCTGTTTTGTGCCCACCAGAGCGGCTCCCGGGGAAGCTCACGGCTGGGTGGACACGAAGCAGCCCCTGCTGACCCTGGAGGGTGCTGTTTGTTGCTAAGATGGATGGATGAGCGCAGCGTGAAGTGTTCTGCCTGGCTTCTGCTGGCCGTAATGATGACAGGATGTTCTGGGTTGCTCTGACGGAGGTTCTTCCCTTGTGAAGCTGGCGTGGCCCTGGGCAGATGCCCACCCTCCTGGCTGATGGGCTGTGGCTCATGCCAGGACTTCCCTCTGGAAGTGTTTGTGTTGGGGCCTGATGGAGGCTCGGAGCCCCTGATCAGTTGCTTCTCACTGGTGCTGGGCTTGGAAAGGTCGCAGAGGTACACAGGTCTGTCCCATGTGTTCTGCCAGATCCTGGAGCTGACGACCGGACAGATGCATGATGGAGAATGGGGCTGGGTCCTTCACGCACCAGCTAGAAAATGAGGATCAGCGTGAGCCCATGTTGGACTCTGGCTGGACTTGGAGTCTGACCATGTGGTTTGTCTTCTCTGCCCAGGGTTTGATACCTTTCTGTTAGTTTGCATTCTCATGTTACCTTTTCCTTTCTATTTTCTTGCGTGTTACTTTTCTTTTTCTTTCAAGAAATTTGCATGGATATCTGGTATTTCCAGTATTTTTTTTTGTTTTCATATTTGTCTACTCCTAGGGTTTTATGTTTCTTTTTACCTTTGGCTGGACTCATGAGTTTTTCTATTGTGTATTTTTGTTCTCTGTGGTCTGTAAGGGAAAAATGAATCTTTTCAGGATCCAGTGGACTTGGGTGAGGACTTTGTGCTCAGATGAAAGCACCCCGGCCAGTACCTGTACAATGAGACCATGGGCAAAGGGCAAAGGGCAAAGGGCAAAGGGCAAAGCAAGGCCATGCTCAAGGTCCTGGCTTGTGGAAATGTGAGCTAGTAAATGTGAATTTTTTAAGACTCAGCAGCAGAAAACCCATGTTCTAATTCAGGTATTCATGGGCTGGCTTCTTTTCCTGAGACAGGATCTCATTAAGTTTATTTTTGCCCAGGCTAGATGGCTGGAACCATGATCCCTCCATCTCTGCCTCTGAGTAGCTAGGATTGTGGGTGTGGGCCACCATGTCCTGCCTTGCTAGTGCGTTAAACCTCACAAAATCAATCCTCTTAGTTGACTCTACTCTACTCTACTTATGGGTTATTGCATTTGTTTCATGGCGAGTTTGGTTCCTGAGAGATACCTGTACTGGATACAGCTCTCCAGGGGCTAGGGATTTCCGCATGGGCATCACTAGGACTTGCTGACCCGTTTCAGCACTTTGAATCCCTCTCCTTATTACCTTACGCACTGTCCCCAGACCACGGTCACTCCCCTGCTTCTCCGGTTCCATATCTAACCATGAGTGCTCTCCCGGCTTTGTTCTCTGGTTCTGAAGATGTTTCCTGCACGTCACATTATTCTGTCGCGCCATGCGCCAGTCTCATTGTTTTCTTCTGATCAAAACTTCCAGTTCACCAATCTTCTCTCCAGCTGCATCTTGTCTGCTATAGGCCTCATCCATGAGTTCTGTTTCGCTTATTCTACTTTTAGCTCTGCATCTTTAATTGGATTGTTCGCCTCCTCGTCCCTGGCTTCCTATTGAGCTATGGTCGGTTGTGAGATGATGGGGCATTTTTGACCAGCAGGATCTGGAGGTGACCTGTGAATTTGGGTTCACACCCTCATAAGTGCCTCATCTTCTGCACGTAGGCACGGAGTCCTCTGCCAGCCATAAGAACTGCATGAGGAAGGCCGGGTCATGTCAACCCACAGCTGTCCCGGAGGGCCTTAAAGTACTTGGTCCTGTCTTGAGCATAGAAAAGTATAAAGAGAAAACACAGCAACCCTTTGTAATCCCACTAGCCAGGGATGTTGGTACTGAGCATATTTATTGCATTTCACTGCTTTAAGGAAATCACTGTTTTTGTCTAAATGAGATGTTTATTCTAAACAATATAGCTTTTATGGTGACACATAAGTAAGTTTTCAAGACACCTGTACACATCCATGTTTGTAACTACAATGATGCATGTATCTGAAGCTGGTTTCCTTTGAAAAGGTCTGCATATGCATAGAGGACAAGATAGTGCTGCAGAATTTATTTTCTAAAAACACAGCAACAGTCTTCCTATGGTCGTCTTCTCCGAATGGAAATGCTGGAGTCAGCGCCATGACAGAGCCAGGTGTGAGCCCCGAATTTGGAAGCTACCAATGAAATGAGCTTCATATGAGTATGCTTGCTTCATCTACTAGTGCAGCTCAGGCCAGGGGGAGCTCAGGAAGGAGAACACATCCACACCTGTCCCCACTGAAGCCAGGGGGAGCCCCGACAGGTGAACACATCCACACGTGTCCCCATTGAAGCCAGGGGGAGCCCAGACAGGTGAACACATCCACACGTGTCCCCATTGAAGCCAAGGGGAACCCAGACAGGTGAACACATCCACATGTGTCCCCACTGAAGCCAGGGGGAGCCCAGACAGGTGAACACATCCACACGTGTCCCCATTGAAGCCAAGGGGAACCCAGACAGGTGAACACATCCACACGTGTCCCCCTTGAAGCCAGGGGGAGCCCAGACAGGTGAACACATCCACACGTGTCCCCCTTGAAGCCAGGGGGAGCCCAGACAGGTGAACACATCCACACGTGTCCCCCTTGAAGCCAGCCTGTGAGTGTGCCTTGGTGATTTTTCAGAAACAGCCTCAATTTTGCTATAGCGCCGTGGTGCACACCGAGCCTCCATTATGTGGCCCTGCACACTGCTCGGATTGCGGGTGTGGGCCACCAGGCACACGTCTCCCCGGGGCCAGCCCTGAACTGCGATCATCCTGTCTTCACCGCACAGCAGCTGGGATTACGGAGAGGAGCCGCCACCCCTGGCTGAGCTGATGCCTTTCCAAGTTTTCTCCTTTGGCGACTGGCGGCAGCCCGGGCACTGAGGTGGAGACACAGCCATGGTCTCCCATGGGTGCCAGTTGGCTGGTTTGGCTCAGGGCGGTATTGAGTTCCAGCAAGCATGCTCCAGAGCTGGTGGCCACGTGTCCCGCAGCCAGGCTTGAGTGAGTTTCTTTTTTTTTTTTTTGGCCAGTCCTGGGCCTTGGACTCAGGGCCTGAGCACTGTCTCTGGCTTCCTTTTGCTCAAGGCTAGCACTCTGCCACTTGAGCCACAGCGCCACTTCTGGCCATTTTCTGTATATGTGGTGCTGGGGAATCGAACCTAGGGCCTCGTGTACCCGAGGCAGGCACTCTTGCCACTAGGCTATATCCCCAGCCCTTGAGTGAGTTTCTTGATAGAACCATGTATACCCAATGCCATCACAATAAAGATCTGCCCATTTTGTCTTTCTTAGTGGTTGATTTTCTAAGCTCCATGTAGGTTAGGAGGAAAAGAAAAGTGAAATGAATGCCAAGGACGTAGCTTCATTTTTCTTCCTCTGCAATTTTCCTGTTGAAGTACTGCTTGGAAATCAGCACGCCCTCTGCTGGGAGTAGGGTCTGCCCATCGTAGAGCTCTGTTTTTGGGGGGTGATGGGTGGAGAGTACAGTGTCCTCTCATTGTATGAGTGTTGTTGGGTTTGGGGGAGGGGCATTGTGAAGGACAGCCCTCTCATTGTATGAGTGTTGTTGGGTTTGGGGGAGGGGCATTGTGAAGGACAGCCCTCTCATTGTATGAGTGTTGGTTTGGGGTATCTCTTGTGAGGAGCGAGTCTTCTCATCGTATGAGTGTTGGTATTTTGGGGTGAGGACTTGTGGTAGAGGTTGGACGGAGTTATGTGAGTGCTGGATTCAGTGCACTGGGTTCTGCTGAGACTGTGTCGCTGATGTCTGTGAAGACAGTGCCAACCCGGCCAAGAGAAATGGAGGACAGCCACATAGCTGTCTTCAACAGCCAGGCCTTGTTTGCCGCATAACTGGCACCTGGAGCATCGTAATCACAGCTCCTGTGCAGGTGAAATGCAGGCATCCTTGCAGTTTGAAGTATGTGTCCCCAATACGCATTAATGTCTATTATCATCAAGTCACTTTCTGTCTGTTGGTATCCTGGCTCTTGACCTGATGGTTCCTTACTGCATTCGGTATTAGGGGGCTTAGCGTGTCAAGACCATGTTCATGGCCAGCCTCAACAGGAAAATGGCCAGGTGCGGTCTTCTGCTGAGCGCCACAGGCCGCGGACACTGGTGGAGACGCAGACCGGGCTGCCCATCTGTCCCTGGGGCCCCCAGGTGGAGACTGTTTTCCAGAAACTTTCCTCAGTGCCTGGTATGGAGATTCCCTTGGTGCCCACAGGTGAATGGGACTCGGGGAGGAAAACGCGTGTGTTGCCCAGATGAGCAGGCGCTCGTGCCGAGCAGGCCGGGGGGCCCTGGGCTCAGGTGTGTGTGCCCTGTGCACGGCAGGAGGCTGGCTGTGTGGACCCGAGCCGGCGGAGGCAGCCCTGGCCCTCCGGCCCCACCTGCCCCGCCGGCCCCGCCCGCCCGAGTGCCTGTGGGCTGGGGGTGTCCCCACGCGGTGGCAAATCACCCAGCGCTCTGCCAAATGACCGCAGCAAAGGATACTTTTGTTTTCTTTTTCCGTTTGGCACATGAGAAAGCCTTCTCTCCTTTCCTGCCTAAATGTACACAAAGGGCTCAGTATACTTAGAGCGCCAGAGCCAAAGAAAGGACTTGGAGGATTTTAAAGGAGTTTAATCTGACAATTGATGCTCTAGTTAATTCCTAAATGAATAACCGATTAGCCCACATTTTCCAGGAAATCACAGCCTTATACGTCATGACATAATTCAAGATTGCGTATCGTCTCATTATCTCAAAGAAGCGCACACATAAAAGCCGCACATTTCCAGCTTGGCGCGTAATGCTTCTGCCGCGGGTTGGGACCGGCAATCTGACTCATGAATACGTAGCGAAAGGCTCATGCGGAGGGGAGGGCTGGGTGGGGGCCGGCGGGGGCTCCCCGTGTCCTTTAGAAAATGGAAGTGGGTTTCCATGTGGCTGTACTCTCGTGTTTAAGGTGGACAGGGCAACCCATTCACTGTGCGGTGGGTTGTGGGGTTTTTGTTTTGGCCTTAAAGTACTAACCAAGGTGCCGATTAGCGACCATTGGATTGTGGTTTTGGTGATGTGTGCTCGCACAGGGGTTCCCCCTGTGGGCCGGGAGTCTCGGGGCACAGAGTGACTGCGTGGCGTCAGCAAACGCCGGCTCGTTACTTGCCTCCGGCCGGCCGCCTCTCTCCCGACTGGAATTAGCGATGCCCTGAAGTGAGACGGCATCGTTTCAGTCATCTCTGCCCACTTCTTCTTTTGGTGGCCGAGGCCCGGCTGCCGCCCTGGGAAGGCCAGCTTGCTCCTGCCCCCAGCTCGCCACCCGCAGCCTCGTCTGCTCACGCCCCTGTGCCTGGATGGGGTGCCGCTCCTCTCACATCGGAGGAGGAGGACAAATGCCGTCCCCGGGGCCCTGAGTCCTGCCACCAGCCTCTGAGTCGAAGGATGCTTGGTGGTTTGTTCTTTGTTTTCTCAAACACCTGGGTTCTTGGCTTTTGTCCCCCGCTGGCCCCCGAGCCGCCACTAACTTCGGCAACAGGAAATAAAGTGAGCCGACTTGGCCGGGGCCCAGTGGCTCTGGACGCGTTCTGAGTGGCTGAAGGAAATCAGATACGTTGGAGAGCGATGTGAACAGCGCGGCCCTGGAACCATTTGAAACCCTGGAGACAGTTTGGACACCGAGCCCAGGGCGGGAGGGGCGGGCGGGGAGGCGTGGGCTGCGGCGAGCACCTGCGGCTGCGGGGTCGCCGCCGGCAGAGGGCCGGTGCCAGGCCGGCACGGGGCGCCAGCTCCGCGCCTGCTGTGTGGAATGGGAGGGGGCAGAACTGAGAAGGCCGCCGGACCAGAACGAGCACCGTACGGCCCTCGGCACCACGGAGCAGAGCCCCAGGAGCCGGGAGGAAAGCGACCGCCTGCTAAAGAAGGACTTGGGTGGCCCTTGGAACACACCTGCAAGAGTGCCCCACTCGTGAAAACACGCATTACTCACGTTTTATGCGAAAGGAGAATTAAGATGGCAAGAGTGGTATGATGTCAGCATGCCAAAGAACTCAGAATAAAGACTCGAAGGAAGGGGGCCGAAGCATTACCGTCGACTGCTTGTGTATGTCGTGCCTGTAGATGATCTGCCAAGAGTATTGACTGATCCTTGCTCAGTTTGCTTTGCCATAGTCAAATGTCATTTTTACAGTCAGCACATGTTATTTTTGTCTTCCCTGGAGCCCCCTGCAGAAAATGAGAAAGGAAAATTAATTCAATGCATTTTATGGATTCGAGCTACAGTGACATACGAGAGAGGGCTGGAAAGTTGGGTAATGGGGTGAGCTAAAAGTGTAGAAATAATTGGGTCTGTGGCTGGGCTATTAAAAAGTGCCTAGGAGTTTAAGTTAGCAAACACTGAAACGGAGCGCCAGTGCTGGGCATCTGATGCTCTTCTCAGAGGAAGAAGAGGGCGATGAAGAGGCCCGCGGGCCGAGGACTGCCCCGTGGCCCTGCCACGCGACGCTGGCAGGACCTGGGACTGTCCCCCGGGGCTGGCACCGGGCCGAGAGCTGGTGCGTCCCTCCACCGCAGCGCGGGGGGAGCTGGGGCGGCAGCTCTGTACAGGGCTGCGCTCGGCGTTTTGTTCTGGTTCGGGGTGTTCGGCCTGAGAGTTGCACATTAACTCGTCTTGTGACCACATGAGAATGTAATTGTTTTTATACTCAGTATCTTTTTAGCCAGAGGACTTTTCTCTTTATTGATAAACATTACATTCATTTTCCATTGGTCTGAGTCGCTGTAAGATATTGTGGGTCAAATTGAAGTCTCATTAATCCCACTGGAAAAATCCCAAAATAAGCAAAAAGAAAAAAATCCCTTAAATCCCTGACCAGGAAGTCACGAGCTTCTCCTCCCCGTCGGTCCCCCGAGGATGGCAGAGCCCAAACATCTTGCGTCTTTGGGGAGCACCCATGCACGCGTTGGACGCGGACACACCACGCACCGCCTGCTGGCCTGAGCAGAGGAAGGGCGGCCGGCTCCTGGGCTTGGAGCACAGGCCCCGGGCCGGCCGGAGCAGCGTGAACGGAGGTGCCGCGGTCACTTCGGCAGGACCCTGCTAAGTGTCAGCCTCGGATCGAAACCCGATGGCTCCGGTTCCAAGGAAAACGTTGCTTTTCTGTTCTCCACCCCCAGACCGGAGCTAGCGACCCGCTGCTTTGTGTCTGGGTGACACAGGAGACCGTTGCCGCGGCGCGGGCTGCAGAAGCTGAGCTTTCCCAGAGAGGAGTCCTTTGAAGTCCAGACAGTTTTGTGATAATTGATAATCTAATCTCAGCCTGGCCTGTGTGCTTTTCCCCCCTTTCTTTCCTGGCGGCTCTGCGAGGGAGCGAGCAAGGGAACCATTACAGCATGCCTGTGGACTGTGTCCCAGAGGTCAGGCCGGCTGCCCTGCCCCGCCGGCCGGGCCTTCCTGAGGGTGAGCGGCCACCAGCCTCGCCGGGGCGGGCGGAGCCGGGAGAAACGACTGCTCATTCTTTCTAGCTCCAGGCTAAACACGGCAATTACCATTGCAGAGGCAATAACAAAGTTGTTAATTACAGGCTTATGCCCTTGGAGCCAAAGTTGGACCAAAGGGACTGAAGGTTACAAAGTAGCACTTAACAAAAAGTTAGAGGTCATTTCTTCTTCTTTTTTTTTTTTTTTTCCTGTTTAGTGGAATAACTTAATTAATGGTCAGATTTGGGGCTGGTGGCAAATAGAACTCTCAAAGAGACATCTTATTAGAATAATTGAATTTGCCCAAGCCCTCCAATCAGGTTTTTGTAGTGGGGCATTCTGTCTTTATTTTCCTCAATTATCTCTTGAAGCCCTGCGGATGCGGGGCGGGAAGCCTTGGGCAGCAGGGCGCCTTCCCCGCACGACCCGGGATGTGGGCATCTGTGGGGACCCGGGGACCTGTGGTCACTGATTAACCAGGCTGAGCCCTGGCCGCCCCAGGCCCAGGCCCGACCCCCTCGACATGGTCTGTCCCGAGGGCGTGCGTTCATAGGTCCGTGAGACGCCGCCGTTGAACTGGAGTCTGCTGATGCGGAGAAGCGGGGGCTGGAGGCACACTGTCGTGCTGTGTTGTGCGCGTGTCATGAAACAACACACGGAGACTGCTGTGTGTCAATGAAAGTCACCAAGTCCCCCGTCCCCCCTCCCAGCACAGAGTCCGCATGCTCCCCTCCCCCCCCCGCACAGAGTCCGCGTGCTCCCCTCCCCCTGGGTGTGCGGCCAAGGGGTCTGTGTCCCTGCTGGTGTGAGCACCCGGGGTGGGGGTGGGGGTGGGGAATGGGGGGTGGAGAGGGGCGAGGGGCTCTATGATGTGCCTAGGGACAAACGGCTCAGCCAGGGGCCTGGAACTTTCTTCCAGGGACTTGAGCCCCAGCAGGAAGCGGGAAGTCGGGGTCAGAGGCACCTTCTGGCTTGTTTTGGGGGTGAGGCGGTTGTGGGCAGCAGGCTCCCGTGCGTGCGGGCATGGCTTTGGTGCGGTTTGTGCTCCAGGCTGTGGGCAGGTGTGTGGCTCTGCGGGGAGGGGGCCGCTGCCCCCACAGACACCGAAGGAGCAGCGGTGGAGGGCAGGGCGGGGCAGGGGCCACCCAGGTCACCGGACGAGGCGGCGCGCAGCGTCCATCCCGTCCACACCTGGCGGTGCCTCGGGGCTGCTCCTGAGGGAATGAATCCGTCTCCATAGCGTCCTGTAAGACACCCGAAACACCTTACAACGGTTACATTTTCTGTTGGCATCATCTGCTCATATCGTTCGCCTGTTTGTGCAGCAGGTCTTAGTGACTTTCCTGGCTTGTGTATGCTGTTATAGAGGAAGGATATTAGTACTTATAAAAATGGTGGCCCGGGGCTGGGAATGTGGCTTAGTGGTAGAATGCTCGCCTAGCATGCATGAAGCTCTGGGTCTGATTCCTCAGCATCACATACACAGAAAAAGCCAGAAGTGGCTCAAGTGGCAGAGTGCCAGCCTTGAGCAAAAGAAGCCGGGGACAGTGCTCAGGCCCTGAGTCCAAGCCCCAGGACTGGCAAACATCAAATCAAAACAAAACAAAAAACAACAACCCCCAAACCACCCCCCCAAAACCCAAAAAACGTTGCCCAAGTTTACCTTGCAAGTTGGTGATTTGTTTATTATGTGATTTAGCTTATTACGGGGTGTTGCTCGTTCCTCTCCATGTAGAAGCACCTTGAGCCCCTCGTCAGAGCAGGGGGCCGAGGGGGCATCGGTGCCTGTGGCCTGTGCCTGGTGTCACAGGCAGACCCGCTCTGTGTCACGTGGCGCTCCAATGGTCCCAGGAGGACAGGAACAGCGCCAGAAACCAACGCTGCCCCTTGCTGTGGGGAGCCCGCAGCCTGGCAGGCCAAGGGAGGCTCGGGCCCCTGGCTCCCGCTTCCTTCTCTCCCTCCCCGGCTCTGGCGTGCGGCCTCAGGCATCCAGGATCTCTGAGCCTCTCCCGCTGGGGTCTGTGGGGGCCTCTGGCAGTGCAGCAGCGTCCTCTGAAACGTGCACGGTTCCTTTCCACGTCCACACCGGCCCGCGCCGGGGGTGTGGGCACGTGCCGTCCGCAGCCTGTCAGTGCGTGGCACTCGGAGCACGCAGGCTCCTGGGGGCCTGGGGGTCGGCAGGCGGGGGCGGGGGCGGGGTGGGCCCCACGGCCCTGGCTGGTTCTCTGGGTTTCTCTCTCTCGATGGCCCTGGCTTTGACGGGAGCCTTGCTCTGAGGGAACCACAGGAAGCTTAGCAGCAGCCACTCTTAATCTTATCCCGTGTTTACTGTGGAAATGACAACAGCTTCCTTGTTTACCCTGCGGCCCCAGGGCTCGGGGCTGTCCTGCGGATGCCCCTTCCTTCCCAGCTCACTGCTCTGGGGGGGGGGGGGTGTCAGCTACGGTCAGCAGCAGGTGCTCAGCCAGCAGCCTGGGGTGTGTGTGTGTGTCAGCAGCCACAGGGCCCCCAGCAGGACCCCCAGCAGCCCGGGGCCCCCACAGTACTTCCTTCTCCTGGCTTGTCACAGGCCATGCTGGAGACCACTGCCTCTCTGAGCCAGGGTCAGGCGAGTTGTCAGCCCCAGCCCCCCCCTTCCACCCCCCATCCCCAGCCACCAAGCTTTCACCCACCGCGGTCCATCTAGAGGAGCCCCTGCTCCATCTGCAGGTCTCCCATCCACGGAGCCAAGACGTCTTTCTGGTCACTCTGGCCGGTCATTTTGAAACCCTATGTTAATTTCTTTTTTCTTCTTTTTATGCCTGTCCTGGGGATTGAACTCAGAACCCTGTCACACTCTTGTGTGACTTTTTTACTCAAGGCTGGTGCTCTATCAATTGAACCACAGATCAACTTCCAGCTTTTTGCTGGTGGTTAGAGACGAGAGTCTCATGGACTTTCTGCCGGGGCTGGCTTGGAACCTCAGTTCTGAGAGCTCAGCCTCCTGAGTAACGCTGGTGGCCAGCTTTATTCCTCCCATGCCAGCGCAGCCGTCCCTTTGCTGAGCTTGTTTGTGAGGAGGCTCTGCTTGTGGAGGACGAGTCCAGAAGCGCGGCCACACCGGCTCCCGCTCCACCTGTGTGCAGCCCCGCGGAGGGGGGGGGCAGCGCAGGCCCCAGCACAGAGCCCGCTTGCGAGCACCAGACAGACTGGACGTGGTGACCTGACCGAGGAGGGTGGGGCGCTCTGGACACCCCGGGAGTTCGCCTGCTGGCTGCTCTGTGCTTCCTCAGCAGGAATTACGGAAAGGTGTTTCGGAAGTTGCAGTCTCAGCTCCTCAGCGACTTTGCAGACCCCGGGCCATGAGGGGTTTCCTGTGATCTGGATGACAGGGCAGTGGGGACGCCACCAAGAATGGGGCTCAGGTGTTTTCAAACTGCCAGGATTTATTCAGCTGCATCCCAGAGGTGCGTGGGGCAGGGGGGAGGACCACAGCTGGACAGAGGTGGGAGGGGCAGGGGCAGGGGGAGGGCCACAGCTGGACAGAGGTGGGAGGGGCAGGGGCAGGGGGAGGGCCACAGCTGGACAGAGGTGGGAGGGGCAGGGGGAGGGGGCCACGGCTGGACAGAGGTGTGAGGGGCAGGGGCAGGGGAGAGGACCACAGCTGGACAGAGGTGGGAAGGGCAGGGGGAAGGGGGCCACGGCTGGACAGAGGTGTGAGGGGCAGGGGCAGGGGAGAGGACCACAGCTGGACAGAGGTGCGAAGGGCAGGGGGAGGGGGCCACAGCTGGACAGAGGTGGGAGGGGCAGGGGGAGAGGACCACAGCTGGACAGAGGTGGGAGGGGCAGGGGCTGGGGAAAGGACCACATCTGGATGAGGTGGGAGGGCCAGGGGAGGGGGCCAGGGCTGGACAGAGGTGGGAGGGCCAGGGGAGGGGGCCGGGGCTGGACAGAGGTGCGAGGAGCAGGGGGGAGGACCAGGACTGGACAGAGGTGGGAGGGGCAGGGGGAGAGGACCACAGCTGGACAGAGGTGGGAGGGGCAGGGGCTGGGGAAAGGACCACATCTGGACGAGGTGGGAGGGCCAGGGGAGGGGGCCAGGGCTGGACAGAGGTGGGAGGGCCGGGGAGGGGGCCGGGGCTGGACAGAGGTGCGAGGAGCAGGGGGGAGGACCAGGACTGGACAGAGGTGGGAGGGGTAGGGGGAGGGGGCCACAGCTAGACAGAGGTGTGAGGGGCAGGGAGAGGACCAGGGCTGGACAGAGGTGGAGGGGCAGGGGGAGGGCTGCCCTGGAGAGGAAGTGTGAGGTGGGGGAGGGCTGCCCTAGAGTGGAAGAGTGGGCTGGGGGAGGACTTCCCTGGAGAGGAGGATTGGGCCACGGGAGGACTCCTATAGGGAAGCTCGGCTGGATGTCTGTGTGGCTGTGGGGTATGCGCCCTGGTTAGGCGGCCCAGCTTGGTGCCAGAGCTGCCTCTTCTCCCCCTCGGTGACAGATGACAGGGGCTCAGCACCCCGGGCTGAGCCACATCCTGTGATGGTGATAGATGATAGAGAAGGTTATCATGGGACAGATTCCACCTGCCCCCATCAAGAGAAAATGTGTAAAATAAAAACCAGGACAAAAGGGTAGTTCAGCCAGGTGGGAGATGCAAGAAATCTTGGTTCAACCCCAGCGCCACTCTCACTGCCAGCAGAAGTGGGTCTTAAACCAGTGCTTTCGAATGTCTCTGGGGACTCTTGGATTCTAGCATTGGGCTATAGGAATCAGTTACAGAAGAAACACTTCATGATTTAGGTTGCATTTGCTTGGAAAAATCACAGTGTGTGTGTGTGTGTGCATGTGTGCACACGTGCACTTGCGTATGAGTTTATGCATGCCACTGTGCCAGTCCTGGGGCTTGAATTCAGGGCGTGGGCGCCACCCCTGAGCTTTTGTGCTCATGGCTAGTACTCTACCACTTGAATCACAACTTCACTTCCGTATTTTTTGGTAGTTAATTGGAGAGAAGAGTCTCATAGACTCTTCTGCTCAGGCTGGCTTAGAACTGTGACCCTCAGATCTCAGCCTTCTGAGTAGCTAGGATGATAGGCCTGAGACACCAGAGCCTGGCAAAAAAGAAATTTTCTTCTTGTTTGCTCATCTGCTCATCCGGTGCGATTTATTCCCTGACCTCATGTTTTCACCATCATGTTCATCTTTCTTTTCTGTGTACGGGGCTCCTCTCAGTATCTTGTTTTGTGATCATGAGTTGATTTGGGTTTGTTATCAGGGAAGCTTTTGTTTCTTCTTTGGTTATGAACGATAGCTGTATTGGTTGGGGTAATCTAGGGTGGCAGCTATTTTCTTCCGGAGCCTAAACTACAGTGTTCCGTGCCTCCCCGCCTTTGAAGTTTCTGTTGGAAAGTCTGCAGCTATTCTGAATGGTTTTCCCCTGTAGAGCACTTGGAACCTCTCTCTTTACAGCTTTCGCTATTCTTTCCTCCTCACTCCCTCGTGTTTGAGCTATAATATGATGCAGGGAAGACACATTCTGGTCACGTCTTTTGTCAGTTCCCCAGGCCTCCTACACCTGCACAACCACCTCTTCGTTAGCTAGCACCTCTTCTGCTTCTATTCCCATGATCCACAGGTTTGGTCTTTTAAAAGTGTTGTTAGCTATCTTGCAGGTTCATTAATACTTCATTGTTTTCCTTATTTTCATCAGATCTTTCTTTTAGATCTGCTTTATCTTCAAGCTCTGATAGTCTGTGTTCTCTTCCCTCTAACCTACCAAGGGGAATTTTAGCCGAGTTTCTGCTTGGCTTTTCAAATTTTTGCTTCTAGAACTTCAATTTTATTTTTCAGTTTGCATTGTCTTCTTTATTTCATTTACCTGCTCATCTGTGTTCTCTGAATTTGTTTAGCCATTTATTTGTAAATACTCAGCAAGGACAAGTTCAATACAAAATGCGACCAGGAGCCAGGCACTAGTGAGTGACTCACACCTGCGATCCTAGCTACTAAGGAGGCTGAGGTCTGAGGATTGCAGTTCAAAGGCAGCCCAGGCAGGAAAGTCCCCATAAGACTCTTAAGCTACAATTAAACACTAGAAAATCACAAGCGATGCTATGGCTCAATGTGGTAGAGTGATATCTTTGAGCAAAAGAGCTCAGAGACAGCACTCAGGTCCTGAGTTTAAGCCCTACAACTGGAAAAACGGAAACAAGAAACAAAAACCAGCCAAACCAGCTATTTATATGAAATAACAAACAACTTGTGATTTCATTTATACCTCCAATAGCATTCTAGGTGAAAGGGACTAACATATTGTACACTAGGAGATAAGAAAAAACGCTTGTGTATGGTTTTAAATTTAGGTTGTAAAAATAAGAGGGAGAGAGAAGGAAGAAATAAATAAGAAGGATGCTGGGGTGAAGGAAGAAGTAGTGAGGTGAAGTGTTGGGTTGAAGGTAAGCAACACGCTAGTCTGCGGGCATAGAGTTGTGTTAGACATTTCAAGGGGGGTAGGCCCATAGTTCTGTGTTTCATTTGCAGTGTGATGTGCGTATACTCTTGTCACATGCGTGTGTACACACACTCCTAGGCTGGGCTAGGGCTGTAGCTCGCTCTTAGCTCTCTTGCACCTAAGAGCTGAGTGTTTTCTGCCCACTGCTGGAGACGTGGCAGGTTCTTGCAAGCTCCCTTGGAGTCCCTCTCGGGGGCAGTTGTGCTAACCTACACTCCCTGGGTGGTGTGGTTAAAGCTGACTCTGTCCCACGCTTGCTGTTTGGCCCTGGGTGAGGGGACACGGTTTCTGGGTGTGAGGCGCTCAGGCCTCCCGACTGCAGGACCATCTTCCTTCCGCGTGGCAGATTTCAAGCTCATTAGCCAAGCACTTCACCACTTCAATAACACTACTGAGGCACCCCCCAAATTGAAATTTACAAGAAAGAACTTTAAAGAAACATATTAACTCATTGGACAACAATAATCATTTATGACATGTTGCTGTGAATTTAAACATTTTTCTGTTAAAATAACCCCATTTTCCAAAACCACCAAAAAGCAGCTGGTGTGTGCTACTATTTTCCTCCTTCTGCAAGTCTCTGTGAGGCCTGGCTTGGGAGAAAGGGCAGAGTCTCCGGCTTTGATTTCAGTTCTGGGCGGTCTTGGGAAATCCCCACCAGGTCGGCTAGAAAAGGCGAGTTCACAACACAAGTTCCCAGGCGCCGCCGAGGCTTCCAGCTCCTGGGAGGATCTCAGGCCGTGGACAACGGATGTACAAACCACAGGAGCATCTCACGGGGTCTTTGAGGACCGACTCTGATGACGCAACTACCGGTTTCCTTCCTGTACTGGATCCAAGGCTACTGTGAACACACACTCCAGCTTGAAATCTGCTATTAGATTGTCACTGAAATCCAATCCAATGTAAGAAATCAAGGGAACAGGAAAGACAAAACTTACCATTTTCTGCCCAAAGTGGGAGAACTTGAAGAACAGTAAAATCTGACTAAGTAGATAAGATAAGACACAAATATTAAAATAGTATTAAAATATGCCGCCACCCCACTGCTGTTGACTCACGGGGGACCCAGGGCCCACATCCTTGTGCGAGCCTGGCACGCCCGCACACCCACGCCCAGGGAGCACGGCCGGAGGGGACTGCGTGGGGCCCACACTGGACCTGACTGGGTGAGCACACTGCATTCTAGATGGAGCCTTGTAATATCAGGAACTATAGATTCCGCTGAAGTGAGCCGGCAGGCTGCACGCGATTTCAGTCTGAGTCCCACCAGGGATTTTGGAGTCTCCTTTGAGGACTTGGTGAATGGAGGTGTCACCTACGAACAACGGTGCCGCTACAGGAAGGATCGTACGACCCCACTGACAGCAGTGGAGGGTGGAACTGCCCCTTCGTCCCACGTCACCAGCCCCGGCGGCTACGCTGTGGTTGTGTGATGGAACAGAGCTACAGCTGCAAGGAAGTCTGCGGCCGACGGTCACAGAGCTGTGGGTGGTGTGTGGAGCATGTAGTGAGTACAGCTCATCGTGTTGGAGGGCCGATAGGCTGCGTACCAAGACACCATCAGCTGGTACTTCAGGGGAATTAGAGTTCACCCTTGTTTCTATCTTGTCTGTAACTGTAAATTTACAGCCTTTAAAGACGGGAGAGATCCACATTTCCCCCCTGCCCTCACTTCCCAGGTGCCTCTGTGCTTCAGAGGTGCTTCACGTGGGGGGTACCGACAGAGGCTTGAACCCTGGGTGCAGCCGCAGGCCGTCGGGGCCACAGATACTCCACGTCTGTGCTTGCACGACTGCCTCCCCTGTTAACTCGGGCACAGCACTGTGAGCACACATGCGTGATGCACAGGAGCCCCACAGCACACACACACACACACACACTGAAAATGTGTCGACGTGACACCTGTGCAACCAGACACACACACACACTTAACACGGACTCCTATTCACAATGACATACGCAGTTACACATTCATCTTCACCATCAAACTGTATACATGAGTACACTGCGTGCGCACACTCACGCACACTACACATTGGTGCACACTGATGCCAACACACACGCGCGCAGTCTCCTATCACACACATACACCCTTCTGCGCTCTCTACACACACCTTGCACACGCACGCATGCAGGCGCGTTGTGTCGCCTCCAGCCTCGGCAGCAGTGGGGCCCCGTCGTACGGAAACCCCGGAGGCGGAGGCCGGGCTCCTCACGCAGGCCTCTTCTGGACAGGTTCCGCGTGAGGCTCCTGTTTCCTTCTCGCAACCGGAAGCCCTGCTGTCCTGAAGGCAGCGCCCTCGGCGCATCCTGCCTGCCCCACGGCCTCTGTGCCCCTGCCCCTTGCACACGCACGGCCCCGCCTCTCCTCTCCCCGGCCGCCCAGCCCCACGGCCTCTGTGCCCCTGCCTGCTCACCGCCGCGTCCCACATCTGGGGATGCGGCCGGACCCTTCTGAGGCACACTGCCAAGTGCGTGCAGCACGCTCAACAAGAGAATGGATGCGGGAGGAAGGGCCCCCCGCCCCCGCTCGATACCCGAACGCAGGCATTGTCCAAGCCCAGAAGTGCGCAGGTGAGTGTGCACAATTATCCAGGCGGAGAAGTTTCCTACGACGACCGCCCGTGCGGCCGGCTCCCCCCGTGCTGGCGACCCGCACGGCCCTGCCCGTCCCCAGCCACGGGCACGGGACTTCAGGGACGCGCAGCGGCGGCGGGCTTTTAGCTCCGCGTCCGGCGGTAGGAACGGCGAGCGTGGCGCAGAGTGATTTTCCCGCTGGAGACGCCAGGGCTCCCCGCCGGGCAGCCCCGTGGCCCGGGCTCCGTCGTCTCGGGCCCCGCGGCCGGAGGAGGCCCTCGCGCGTGCCGAGCGCGGGCGGATGGAGAGGAGGGGCCAGCGCGCCGGGCACGGGCGCGGGGCGGCACTCGCGGTGCGGCTCTGTGTGTCTGCGCCCCACCCACGGCCCTCCTCTGAGCCAGCGCCGGCGCCCGTGGATGGCTGCCACGTTGGAACACAACTGCAGACGGCCCCAGGGAATTATTTTTGATAATTGCCCGCATTCTTTCAGAGAAAAGATCCCCAGGAGCCTTGGACGCTAGAATGGGGGCCTCTCCTGGCAGCCGGCGGCTCCGTCCTCCCGCAGGGCCCCAGCCCGGGCGAGCGGGGGGGGGGGGGGGAGCCCCGCGTGCCAGAGCGCGGTGTCAGCCAGGCCCGTGGTGTCTCTCTCTCCGACGGAGGGAGGGCGCCCGCCACACCGCCAGCCACACCGCCAGCCGCCCGCCAGCCGCCCCGGCCGCACCTGCTGTGCGTTTTGTTTGTTTAGAAAAGCCTGCTTTGGAGACACTGCCATCACGGAAACAGGTTATCAAGTGTGTCCCGGGCGACGGAAGCCGCACGCACAGGAGGACATGGGACACACACACGCACACGCACTCGCACGCACACGTGACCTCACACCCACAGACGGGCACGAAACCACTCAGGTACGTGAACGCACTCGCAAAGCGGCCGCTCACGCACTTCCACAGACGTGCTGGGTGTGGACGCACGCTCACGGGCGGGGGCGCAACTCTAGTGAGATATGCGCGTGCGCGTGCACGCATGCACGCGTGTGCGCACACACACCCCCACCCACACCCACCATGCACTCACTTGTTCTTTGAACTTAGCGGTGGTGGCTGAACTTCGCTCCACAAAGCAAATTTCAAAGTCCTCTGTGTACTTGGAGTGGCTTCTGCTCCGCAGTGTCACGGAATTGCGGTCGGTGTTGTGAGAAAGTGCCGGCCCCCGCTGGCTTCCCGGGGGGCTGGGTGCTGGTTCCCTGTGGAATGCTGGGAGGTGGGGGGGGGGGCGCGTCAGAGGAGCGGCTGCGGCCCGAGGTCAGCCCGGTGGAGTTGGCCAAACAACAGTGCCCCCACCAGCGCTGTGCTCCCATGACTGTCGGGGGGCTGGGCAGGCGGGGGGTGGGGCGGGTGGTGAGGGGCGTTTGAGGGGGGGGGCTAAGGATCTGTCCTGGGTTGTCCCGGGATGGGTGACAGGTTCTCAGGAGCATGGTTGCCAAAGGCAGGCGGGGCCCTGGGCAGAGTGTGAACCGCGCCGCGGGACTCCTGGGAGCTCGAGGCTGTGGGAAGAGCGGGGGGCTCCCACGTCCATGAGGGGGGGCCCATGCAGCGCTGGGCCTCGGCCGCACTCGCAGCCCGCAGGCCTCAGCCTTAGGCCCCGGCGGACATGAGAGCCGCACCTCCCGCAGCTCGCTTTCCGTGGAGAGAAACCGTTTCCGGGAGGAAGCACTTCCTGCCGTTAGCCGTACACTCTACCCCCGGGCCAACCCTCTTTGCTTTATTTTATTAAAACCTTTCTTCGGGTACGGCCTCCCTTTTGTCAGGGCCGGGCCCATAACCCCCCGCCTGTACCGCCAGCCTGGCTGGGATCACAGCGCGCCCCACTATGATTGTTCTTGACAGTGAGTGTGAGCCCAGTTGAGGGGCTGACCCCCCTGCCTGTCATCTGTCATACATTACGGCCGCGGGACTCCATCTCTGACACTTGACGGGGTGCCAGCCTGAGCAGCAGCAGCGGACGCCGACGTCGCATGTGGACAAAACCTGTGTGTCCCGGGCCGGGGGCGTGGCGGTGGACGGAGCTTGGCGCTGGCACCGTGCTGGGAAATCTGTTCCGCATCTGTGTTTACATGTCTGTCCGAACATGTCTGCAAAGCGTCTGTGAGTGTTCAGTCCTGATGATTATCCATGTGAAAGGAGGCGATGCGGTGTGCGTTCTCCCTCTCTCCATGAGGGTCGGTGTGTAAGGACGCTCAGTTATGGAGCCCGCCCCCCCAAGCCGAGGCCGACCCATGCAGCCAAGTCCTGCATGATTGGAGCACTGCTTCTTGGCCTTTGTTGGCCCACCATGAAACAACACATGGGTAGAGACCGCACCGCCTTTGTAGCCAGTCCATTCCACCGCCCGAGGGGCCCCGGCGGCAGGAACTCGTGGCATGGAATCAGTGTCCTGGGAGGTGAAGGTCTGGAAGTGGAAGGGAGATTTCTGGCACTGCTGTGAGTTTACATTTCCTATGCCTCTCTCATCAGTGGGTGGGGTGTGTGTGTGTGTGGGGGGGCTGTGACAGGGTGAGGACCCCGGAGGGTGTGGGCAAACCACCAGTGGGCATCTGACTTCCCCCGGGTCTGAGGTCGTGCTGCTCCGTCTCAGGGTCATCGTGAGGACTAAATCCCGAGGCACCCAACCCAGTGCAGCAGCGCTGGAGGGAGGATGCGGTGTAGCCCTGCCAGTGCAGCCCAAAGAGACTCCAGGAGAGGAGAGGGGAGGGGAGGAGAGGGGAGGGGAGAAGAGGGGAGGGGAAGGGAGGGGAGAGCAGAGGAGAGAGGAGGGAAGGGGAGGGGAGGGGAGGGGAGGGGAGGGGAGAGGCTCTGCAGGGTGCACAGCGCCAGGAGACACAAGGGGTCCAAGTCGCTGTCACCAGGGCAGAGGTGTTGCCCCGGGAGGAAGGAGGGCCTTTGAAGACCTTGGACCTGTGGACACGTTGGGGTGGACCACGGGAGGTCCATGCGCCAGGGGCTGCTGGCCACCTGCTAGTCACCGGGGGTCTGGCAGCTGGGTTACTCTGGGAACCTGCAGATCGACCTCGTCAGTTGCATCTGGGACTCGATCCTTGCCCGGCTTTGTGGTCTCTTCTCTTTTCCCTCTTAGCCTCGTGGAGGGCGCGACGGCTTCGCGTCGGTCACGGTGAGGGTCTCAGTTGTGCCCTCGTCTGAGGCTGGATGGATGGTGGGCGTCCTGCCGCAGCCGTTGACTGGACAGCGAGTGTCGGCTGTCATCTGCGACACACCCTGCCTCCGCTCACTCCGGCGCTACCCACCCTTGCAGGGCCTTCTGCATTTCTTCCCGTTTGCTTCGTTTTCCTTGCCCCCTTGCCTGGTATTTTTGAGACACTGACGGGTGCTGTACTTCTTTGTGAGTCTTCCCGAACCAACTATTTCTAAAAAGAACGATGGGCAAATAAATCCATGAGCATGAGGTTTTCTGCGGTCACTCAGGCCGTGCTATCCGTTGGCGCCCGCCTGGTTCAGCGCCGTCTGAGGCCCACCTGGTCTCTGCGGCCAGCCAGTGGCTGCTGACCGCCAGGGGCTGGTGAAGAGACAGCCACTGCTGCTTCCTGCAGGCCTGGTGTCTGCCCCCTCCTCGGGGGGGGGGGCTGGGGAGGAAGGGGGGAGAACCAAGTGGGGGTTAGGGTTGGGGTAGGGGTCTGAGGAGGAACTAGAGAGCCAAATGGGGGTGTGGGGAGGGGGTGGGGAGATCTAAGTGGGGGGGTCTGGGCGGGGGTCTGGGGAGGGGGTGTTGGGCGCCATGGAGCCCTTGTCGGCCCTGTGGGGCGCTCCCCCGCCTGGCTGGGCTGGGGCGCCCCGCTGGCCGTGGCCGGGCAGAGCCTCACCTGTGCGGTCCCCGGCCCTCGCCGAGCGCGGGGAGGGAGGCCGAGCGGGGCCCCTCCCCGTCCTCTGCACGCGGGGGCCGCGCGGCGGAGCCCTGGTGAAAGGGCCTGCTTAAAAGCGCAGTGTTCTCGGCCGAAGCTCAAGGTCTACGAGTCGTGGCGGGAGGGAGGATCCGCCACTCGCCTTTCTTCCTTTGCTTGTTGAAAAATAATTTTTCTTCTTGGCCTGCAAACAAGAATTGTAAAACCTGAATCCTTCCTTGGCTTGTTTCAAGGGAAAAGAATTAGCCAGAGCAGGTACCTTGTTAGCAACAGCTTATGCACAAAAGGAAGGAACAAAGCGGGGAGATAAAAAGCCCTCGTGTCATTGAGAGCTCTGCGTTCGCTCCGGGGCAAGTGCTCTTAGGTCATTTCAAACTGAGGCCCATTCTCGGGACCCCTCCGTGGATTAAGAAGTAAAACAACACCCATTGTCCCTGCCATTGTGTCCAGCCCTGGCGTCACCTCGGGTTAATTGAGACTTGTGCTCTCTTCCATTCGGAAACTTTGTGCACAGCATAATTTGTGTGGCTGTAGCTTTTTAATGTGCAAACTAGATAAAGTTGCAGGTGCTTGCTCTGCTCTCCCAGATAATGAGGGAGGGAGGGGGGTGGGGTGTGTGTGTGTGTGTGTGTGAGAGAGAGAGAGAGAGAGAGAGAGGAAGGGGGGAGAAGAGAAAAAACTACCTTTAGCTTACAAGTCCTGAAGGTCAGCAGGTGTTCAAGTCAACATGTTTCTCAAAATGTTAGCCCAGGGCCCCGTGACCCTGCAAGTCTCCCCTTGGGTGGATGCCTGACAGAAATGAAGACACTCGCGCACACAGGACCGGACACGGAGTGACCCCAGCGGAGATCTTCATACACTTCACACTCCCATCGGGTGCTTGATGAAGAGGCTCTGTGCTGGGGTGCGCTGTGGGGCGGTGCGTGGCGGTGGGGGGGCAGACGCACACTTAGGGAGCCCTGGGGTGTGCTGTGGGGTGGTGGGAGGGCAGACGCACACTTAGGGAGCCCTGGGGTGCGCTGTGGGGTGGGGGGGCAGACGCACACTTAGGGAGCCCTGGGGTGCGCTGTGGGGTGGTGGGGGGGCAGACGCACACTTAGGGAGCCCTGGGGTGCGCTGTGGGGTGGGGGGGGCAGACGCACACTTAGGGAGCACTGAGGTGCGCTGTGGGGTGTGGGGGGGCAGACACACACTTAGGGAGCCCTGGGGTGCGCTGTGGGGTGGTGGGGGGGCAGACGCACACTTAGGGAGCCCTGGGGTGCGCTGTGGGGTGGGGGGGCAGACGCACACTTAGGGAGCCCTGGGGTGCGCTGTGGGGTGGTGGGGGGGCAGACGCACACTTAGGGAGCCCTGGGGTGCGCTGTGGGGTGGGGGGGCCGGATGCACACTTAGGGAGCCCTGGGGTGCGCTGTGAGGTAGGGGGGCTGGACGCACACTTAGGGAGCCCTGGGGTGCGCTGTGGGGTGGGGGGGCCGGATGCACACTTAGGGAGCCCTGGGGTGCGCTGTGAGGTAGGGGGGCTGGACGCACACTTAGGGAGCCCTGGGGTGCGCTGTGGGGTGGGGGGGCCGGACGCACACTTAGGGAGCCCTGGGGTGCGCTGTGAGGTAGGGGGGCTGGACGCACACTTAGGGAGCCCTGGGGTGCGCTGTGGGGTGGGGGGGCCGGACGCACACTTAGGGAGCACTGAGGTGCGCTGTGAGGTAGGGGGGCTGGACGCACACTTAGGGAGCCCTGAGGTGCGCTGTGAGGTGGGGGGGCCGGACGCACACTTAGGGAGCCCTGGGGTGCGCTGTGGGGTTGGGGGGGCTGGATGCACACTTAGGGAGCCCTGGGGTGCACTGTGGGGTTGGGGGGGCTGGATGCACACTTAGGGAGCCCTGGGGTGCACTGTGAGGTGGGGGGGGCAGACGCACACTTAGGGAGCCCTGGGGTGCGCTGTGGGGCGGTGTGTGGCGGTGGGGGGGGCAGACACACACTTAGGGAGCCCTGGGGTGCGCTGTGGGGTGGTGGGGGGGGGGCAGACGCACACTTAGGGAGCCCTGGGGTGCGCTGTGGGGTGGGGGGGGCAGACGCACACTTAGGGAGCCCTGGGGTGCGCTGTGGGGTGGGGGGGCTGGATGCACACTTAGGGAGCCCTGGGGTGCACTGTGGGGTTGGGGGGCCGGATGCACACTTAGGGAGCCCTGGGGTGCGCTGTGGGTGCTTGGGGTGGGGGAATCGGGCACAAGGACCACACGGGGCCCGGTGGGTTTCTGCGACGTGCGGGGATATCAGTGTGTGGAGAGAACGGAGGGAGAAGCTTGGTAGCGAGGGGGGCACAGGAGCGGGCCGGCCCCCCACCTGCGCAAGGCTCCTCTGTGGTGACGAAGACGTCCTAAGGGTGGACGAGGCGACGGTGTCTCTGCATCCGGAACCTGCGTGGTACCGGAGAAGCTGGACTCGTGGCTGGCACGTCGGATCTCAAGGAAGCGACTAAAGACAAGAAGAGGTGCACCGAGCAGGGCCAGCGTCTTCCTCTGAGGAGCTCCTGGGCCCCAGCACCGTGGGGTCCGCACACGTCTGTGGTGTGGGTCTGTTGTGGCTGGGCGGGCTTCGACGGGGCAGGCTGTGCGGGGCCGGGGCCGTTGTCGGCTTCTCCCAGCGGGGAGAGCGCCGGTGGTTGCACTGGGGAAATGGGGTCCCCCGCACAGCCTGGTTCGGTCCTGATGTGCCCACAGCCATTCTGATGGGCTTTGCCCTGAACTGGGGACCCCAGCAATGCCTTCCTGATGTCTTCTGGCCTCCCCTCTCTCCACTGTGTGTGGAGCTGATGGAGAAGGTAGGGCTCCTCCACCGGAGGGGGACAGAACTGGACCCGGGGTTTGTGGGTGGGATGGCGAGGGGGCGTGCCTGGGAGTGAAGCAGGTTCACGTGGTTGGCCTCCTGGACTCCCACGTGAGGCTCTGCGAGGACGCACGGCTCTGTGGGTTTGGCCAGTCTGTCCCCCCACTGCCCAGATGACCGGGGCTCAGACGGGACTCCCTCGTTCTCTAAGGCTTAGCCATCCTGCATCTCAAGAAGACTGGAGATTTAAAAGACGTACAGGAACAACGAGAAGAACCAAGTGAGACGAAGCGGAAGGAAGCCACGCGCGCCGTCCGCAGTCATGAACCGTCTAGACAGCGGGGCACGTGCGTCTCACGGTTCCCAGGAGCCGTGGCTGTCACCACAGGCGATTCCCGCCTCCGACGGGGCCCTCAGGGTGCAGCGGGGTGCCAGCCGCCGCCCGGGGCCGGCACCGCCACAGCAGCAGCGCTCGTGCCCTCAGCCACGCGCGCGTCCCCCTTTCCACCACCCCCAAACTTGGCCCGTGGTATGTGTGGGGACGCCCTGTACACGAAAACGTGTACGCGTTCCTGCTTCCCCCCGGATTAGCTGCAATCCCCTGGGTGGGGGCCGGGAGCCAAGGCCAGGGCCACCGTGCAGCCTGGCAGGTGACGCGTTCTGGCTCACCCGTGTCCTGAACCCTGCTCCCTTCAGTTTCATCTCTCCCGATCTTCACGCCAGGCCTCTTGGCTCTCTGCCTCTCCCTCACCCCCACACCCGAGGCTCCAGCCCACGGGGGGCGGGGAGGAGGGGGGGCAGCCTCAGTGCCCATGGCTGTTGGACTCGGAGCTCTGTTGTTTTCAGCCATCAACATCTAAGCAGAGCGTTTCCCAGAGATCCAGAAATTCTAAGAATCCGCGCAAGCTGCGGTGGGAATGAGAGAGGAGAGAGCTTCCTACGACACTTGCCTCGGAAAAACAAGCCCCACGGCCACCTTGGGTGTGTTCCCCAGGGCTGGAGGCCTGGCCCGTGCCGTAGAATGCAGCCGGCGAATGCAGGGGGCCGGGGCGGGAGGGAGGGAGGGAGGGAGGGAGGCTGCCCGCCTGGAGACTGCGCATCTCCCGAGCGAGTCCTGCACACACGTTTGGGCTCTGGACGCGCCCGGAGCCTTGGGGCCGTGGTTGCCGGTCTGACTTCAGGCTCTGTAACCATTTCCCTGCCCACCGCTGTTCTGTGGGGGCTTCGCGGCAGGGAGCAGGGCCCGTGGCACACCCGCCACACCCGACACCACACGCCTGTGGCTTCTCTTCTCAAGTCCGTCTTCTGGATCCAGCCTGGACCGAGCCTTTGCATCCTGGGCCATTTCTCCTCAATGTGAGGATGTCCGCTGGCATTCTCTCAGGGGGCAGAGTTCTAGAGAATGCTGTGTGGTGGAGAGCCAGGACGTGTCAGCGATGACCAGTCTGGGTCACAGTGAGCGTGGGTGAGAGCACTGGACAGAGCGTGGAGGAAAAGGGGAGAAAGACAGTGACGAGGAGGAGGAGAGAGCACACGGTGAGGAGGAGGAGGAGAGGAGCACAGGGTGACGAGGAGGAGGAGAGGGGCACACGGTGAGGAGGAGGAGGAGAGGGGCACACGGTGAGGAGGAGGAGGAGGAGAGGAGCACACGGTGAGGAGGAGAGGAGCACACGGTGAGGAGGAGGAGGAGAGGAGCACACGGTGAGGAGGAGGAGGAGAGGAGCACACGGTGAGGAGGAGGAGGAGAGGAGCACACGGTGAGGAGAAGGAGGAGAGGAGCACACGGTGAGGAGGAGGAGGAGAGGAGCACACGGTGAGGAGGAGGAGGAGAGGAGCACACGGTGAGGAGGAGAGGGGCACACGGTGAGGAGGAGGAGGAGAGGAGCACACGGTGAGGAGGAGGAGGAGAGGAGCACACGGTGAGGAGGAGGAGGAGAGGAGCACACGGTGAGGAGAAGGAGGAGAGGAGCACACGGTGAGGAGGAGGAGGAGAGGAGCACACGGTGAGGAGAAGGAGGAGAGGAGCACACGGTGAGGAGGAGGAGGAGAGGAGCACACGGTGAGGAGGAGGAGGAGAGGAGCACACGGTGAGGAGGAGAGGAGCACACGGTGAGGAGGAGAGGAGCACACGGTGAGGAGGAGGAGGAGAGGAGCACACGGTGAGGAGGAGAGGAGCACACGGTGAGGAGGAGGAGGAGAGGAGCACACGGTGAGGAGGAGGAGGAGGAGAGGAGCACACGGTGAGGAGGAGAGGAGCACACGGTGAGGAGGAGGAGGAGAGGAGCACACGGTGAGGAGGAGGAGAGAGGAGCACACGGTGAGGAGGAGGAGGAGAGGAGCACACGGTGAGGAGGAGGAGGAGAGGAGCACACGGTGAGGAGGAGGAGGAGAGGAGCACACGGTGAGGAGGAGGAGGAGAGGAGCACACGGTGAGGAGGAGGAGGAGAGGAGCACACGGTGAGGAGGAGGAGGAGAGGAGCACACGGTGAGGAGGAGGAGGAGAGGAGCACACGGTGAGGAGGAGGAGGAGAGGAGCACACGGTGAGGAGGAGGAGGAGAGGAGCACACGGTGAGGAGGAGGAGGAGGAGAGGAGCACACGGTGAGGAGGAGGAGGAGAGGAGCACACGGTGAGGAGGAGGAGGAGAGGAGCACACGGTGAGGAGGAGGAGGAGAGGAGCACACGGTGAGGAGAAGGAGGAGAGGAGCACACGGTGAGGAGGAGGAGGAGGGAGCACACGGTGAGGAGGAGGAGGAGGAGAGGAGCACACGGTGAGGAGGAGGAGGAGAGGAGCACACGGTGAGGAGGAGGAGGAGAGGAGCACACGGTGAGGAGAAGGAGGAGAGGAGCACACGGTGAGGAGGAGGAGGAGGAGGAGCACACGGTGACGAGGAGGAGGAGAGGAGCACACGGTGAGGAGGAGGAGGAGAGGAGCACACGGTGAGGAGGAGGAGGAGAGGAGCACACGTGAGGAGGAGGAGGAGAGGAGCACACGGTGAGGAGGAGGAGGAGAGGAGCACACGGTGAGGAGGAGGAGGAGAGGAGCACACGGTGAGGAGGAGGAGGAGAGGAGCACACGGTGAGGAGGAGGAGGAGAGGAGCACACGGTGAGGAGGAGGAGGAGAGGAGCACACGGTGAGGAGAAGGAGGAGAGGAGCACACGGTGAGGAGGAGGAGGAGAGGAGCACACGGTGAGGAGGAGGAGGAGAGGAGCACACGGTGAGGAGGAGGAGGAGAGGAGCACACGGTGAGGAGGAGGAGGAGAGGAGCACACGGTGAGGAGGAGGAGGAGAGGAGCACACGGTGAGGAGGAGGAGGAGAGGAGCACACGGTGAGGAGGAGGAGGAGAGGAGCACACGGTGAGGAGGAGGAGGAGAGGAGCACACGGTGAGGAGGAGGAGGAGAGGAGCACACGGTGAGGAGGAGGAGGAGAGGAGCACACGGTGAGGAGGAGGAGGAGAGGAGCACACGTGAGGAGGAGGAGGAGAGGAGCACACGGTGAGGAGAAGGAGGAGAGGAGCACACGGTGAGGAGGAGGAGGAGAGGAGCACACGGTGAGGAGGAGGAGGAGAGGAGCACACGGTGAGGAGGAGGAGGAGAGGAGCACACGGTGAGGAGGAGGAGGAGAGGAGCACACGGTGAGGAGGAGGAGGAGAGGAGCACACGGTGAGGAGGAGGAGGAGGAGAGGAGCACACGGTGAGGAGGAGGAGGAGAGGAGCACACGGTGAGGAGGAGGAGGAGAGGAGCACACGGTGAGGAGGAGGAGGAGAGGAGCACACGGTGACAAGGAGGAGGAGAGGAGCACACGGTGAGGAGGAGGAGGAGAGGAGCACACGGTGAGGAGGAGGAGGAGAGGAGCACACGGTGAGGAGGAGGAGGAGAGGAGCACACGGTGAGGAGGAGGAGGAGGAGAGGAGCACACGGTGAGGAGGAGGAGGAGAGGAGCACACGGTGAGGAGGAGGAGGAGAGGAGCACACGGTGAGGAGGAGAGGAGCACACGGTGAGGAGGAGAGGAGCACACGGTGAGGAGAAGGAGGAGGAGAGGAGCACACGGTGACGAGGAGGAGGAGGAGGAGCACACGGTGAGGAGGAGGAGGAGAGGAGCACACGGTGACGAGGAGGAGGAGGAGGAGCACACGGTGACGAGGAGGAGGAGCGCCTGCGGGTTCATGGCCGTCTCTGGCTTTGTTTCTCCCTCGGCCTCAGCGATCGCGCGTGGAGATGGCGGCAGCAGGGGCCACGAGCGTGCCGGCCACCGGCAAGGCCGCTCCGGGTGCCGGGCCCTGTGTGTCTGCAGGGAGACGGCCGGCGTCCTCTGTCCTGGCCCCAGACGTCACTCCTGCTGCCAAGGCCACCCAGGAGGTTTGCTGAGAAATTTACATAAGCGTCCCTTCCATCTCTGCCCCTTTCTAGCGTTCTGTCGTATATCCTTCACTGGTCCCGGGGCAGGGCTGGGATCCACCATCTCTGAGACATTACCGAGATTGTAAATACATGCCGCAGCTCCAAGGGGCAGACCAGATGGAGCCGGTCAGAGCTGGAAGTCAGAAGCAAAGTGATCATTACAGTGGCGCGGTGGGCGGTGAGTTCCTCCTGCCCATAGATTCGCTTGTCAGTGGCCGGGACGGCGCCGGGGCCCCGGGTGTGGGCAGGCTCGGCACTGCGGGCTCTGGAGGGTCTGAAGCCCCCTTCGTGGGGTGGGGGCTGCAGACTCCCCGGGGCGTGGGGAGGAGCCGGGGTGCCTCAGTCCCTGGGGGGGGGGGGGCTGGCGAGGGTGTCCCAGCAGGGAGGGCAGAGAGGCCCTGCAGTCAGACATGGTTTCTGCCGTCCCCATACCCGAATCCTTGCTCCACACAACACCTAACACGGAGGACCACCCGGGGAAGGGGGACCGGAACAGTCACGGACGCTCAGTGCCCCGCCTGCACCAGCCACATCCGCCAGACGCCAGCCCTGCACACGGCACCGGGAAAGCTCAGGGAGGCCGGGACGACGGGGGGGGGGGGGGGGCCCAGCCGTCTGCTCCCTCGCGGGATGGATGCCCACCACCGCGAACGCGAGACGGTGATGAAGAGGACGATCATGAAGATGGTGAGGAGGAGGATGACGACGATGATGATGACGATGGTGATGGTGAAGATGACCACGGTACAGCCACCCAAACGACTGGGGCAGGATGGTACCCAGGAAGCCACGGAGCCTCCACTGGACTCTTGAACTTTACGTTTCTTGCATTCTCCCCAGGCGCGGCCCTGGGCTCCCGCGGTGAGGCTGGGTAGGTGCCTGGGCACAGCTGGCTGCCAGCCACCTCTAAGGACGGGGGGCAGAGGGGGTTGGTGTCGCCAAATGAAAACAAGGCGTTTCCTGTTCCTAGGAGTGGAGCGGTCTGGGTTCCCCGCAGCTTGGGCGAGGCGGTGGCTCTCCCCACATGCCCGTGTGTGGAGAGAGGCTTGCGTTACTGTGACAAGAGCAGGCGCTCTGCACCCAGACACGGACCGCAGTGCCAGAGACAGTTCTCAACTTCCTCGAGCCTCAGTTTCCTCCCCTTTCCGAGGGGAGATGGCATCACGAAGCTGGGGAGGGGTGCCCAGGGGGTGCCGGCCAGCTCCGGGCAGTGCCCAGGGCACTAGAACTGCCGGCGGAGGCTGCTTGTGTGAGACTGGAGTCTCCTCAGAGCCCGGCGGCAGGGGCAGGCAGGCGGGCAGGGCTGGGTGCGGGGTGGAGGCGGGGCAGGAGGCCACCCTGGCCATTCCCCTGAGGCACTGGCGACATCAGCCCTTCCTTCCTCTCTTTAATGTGTTTGACAAGGTAACATTCAAATGTATTTACATTCTAGGCTTAATTACCAATGGCCCTCAGACCCATTTGGGCAACTCGATATTAAAAGGAGGACGGAGCAATCTTTATGGGATCGTCCTCTACAGAAAGATGAAGTCAAGATTGTGGAATCCGAGGCGGAGACATTAACAAGCCGTCTGAAGTTCTGCGCGGGGCCGTGGGCGGGAGTGAAAGGAAGGCCCGGATTGTCACTGAAGCCCGGCTAGTGCTCAGGCTGGGCCCGAGCCCATTAGGAAAGCAGCTGCCCCCGCGCAGAGCCCGGAGAGGCCCATCCATCAAGGCGATGGGGTGTCCGTGTTTGCTGGGCGAGGGGGCGTCTGTGAACACTCTTTGAAGTGTCTTTTACCGAAGGTAAACATCGGAAGACTAAACGGTGAGCTCTTCTTTCCACGGGGGGCCTGGCGGGGAGGGAGAGGAGGCCCCAGAGAGAGATGTGGGGCGGGGGCAAGGGAGGAGCGACCAAGGACCCCCCGGGAGGGCCGTGCTCGCGTTGCTGCCGTTTGACATGCTAACTGGGTCCGGAAATGGAATTCCTGGCTGGAGAGCGGTGATGGCCACGGAGCACTCAGTGTGGACACGGAACACACAGTGTGACCACGGAGCACACTCCGTAGCCACAAAGCCCCCACGGTGGCCGCGCAGCGCATGCGTGCTCCTGTGGCTGGGGGGCCGGTGGCCCCGGTGCAGGCCGGACCCGCGGGCCCTGGCTGGGCCTGCACCTGGGAGCAGTTTGAACCTCATGCTTGCTCTACCCGGCTGTTAGAATTTTTAAAGCAGAACATTTCCGTTATGAAAATTAGCAATGCCCGTAAAGGATTGCACTTTGAAAGTGGCGTGTCCCCAGCCACGTTAGGACCATATGTATCTGAACTTGGAAATTCACCCTCCTTCGCTCTCGAGGATGGCCTGATCCGTGAGGCTAACACGTTTCCCTGTGACGCGTCGGATGGTAACATATGTCTTTGACAGGATCCATGACACAAGTCAACAGTGGGCTGTGAAAATCAACAGCAGAGCGGAGAATTCCAGAAATGTGTTCAGTTGGCTAGGGGATGGGTATTTTCTGCGGATAAGTTCAGATGCTAAAATTTGCGCCAGCTGATTTTGAAAGGGTCTTAAGTGTTCCGCAGTGGATGGAGGAAGACATGGATTTCTAAAAAGTGCCCTTTGGTTTGGGATGTGCCCCTTGGCTCCGCAGCGGAGCCTGTGCAAGGTCCCCTCGTGGGGCGGCTGGAATCCCCCCCGAACCCTCCAGGTGGAACTGGTGGGGAACTGGGTCATCCCGGGGCCCTGCCGGCCCCCGCACACCCCGAGCTGGCTCAGGGAGGCCCCGGCTTGGAGGCTTCTGCTGAGGACCACGGCGGCTTCACGGAGGTGGAGAATGCTGGAGCTCTTTCCGGAAGGACGGCTTATCTGCTCCGGCATCCTCCTGACGCGCATGCGGAGAACGGGGGACTTCAAAATCAAGCTAAGTAAGACAAACGGCCCCGCTTCCTGGCGGCTCTGAGCTCCCCTGGGTGGACAGTGCCCGAGTCGGTGCTTAAGAAGCCTCTCTCTACACTGGCCGTTTGCACCTTTGGGCCTCGGCCAGTGGACTCCTCCTCCTCCCCTCTCGGTTCAAGTTTTCTTTGCCCCAAATAGCTGTCAGATGGGTCTCTGTGGAAGAACTGGATCAAGATCCAGGTCTTTGTCCAAGCGAGAGACTCGTGCCTGCATGGCATTCACACGAGTCCAGAGCCCCGCAGTTGAGCTTCATCCTCATTATGGAAGAGAAGAGACTTCAATTTTTCCTGTGGAACGAAAGACCCAGGCAGGCACCGAATCAGGAGGGGGCTGAGATCCAACTGCGGGGCACCGGGGCCAGGACTGCGGAACTAGACATTCGCTTCCAAAAACAGAATTTCCTGCTAATTGCATAATGACAAAGCACCTGACGCTTCTGGAGTTGGGAAGTTAGCTGCGGAACCTGGTGGGGGGGACGGGCTGCTCAGCTGCGGAACCTGGTGGGGGGGACGGGCTGCTCAGATGATGACGCATGATCACGCACGGGTTCTTCTGAGCTTCCGTGGTTCCTTCTGTGCGGTGTGAGGAAGTGGACACGAGTGGCACTCTGCGTGTGCGCGTGTGTATGCGTGCACACGCGCGCGTGCACGTGCGTACGCACACTCACTCGAGTTAGATGGTCGTGCTGACAGCAGGATCTTCGCAGGGCTGTTCTCATCTTTCTCCGGGCCGGGCACGAGAGGCCCCACGGACCCGTGCCTGCTGGCCTCCGCCATCTCCGCAGGCTCAGGCACACTCCCGTAGTCACCAGTCACCACCTCTGTGTGTCTATGCGTGTCTGTCCAAGGCATGCTGAGGTCAGCTGTCAGGACGTGGGGTCCTTCCAGAACACAGTGAGCACTGAACTAGAGAACCCTGAGCCTCTCCCCCGGGGCAGACGTGGGTCAGCTTATGGGCGCCTCCGGTCACACGGCCTTGTCAGCCGATCGACGCCGCGCCTGTCTAAAGGTACCGTGTGTAATCGCTGCCTGGTTTCTCCACACCCAACCCTTAGCTGGCATGGGTGAGTGACGGCTCTCCAGCCCCCTCCGATTCTCCGTGAGGCCTGCCACCGCCTCCTGTGCTGAGAGCAGCAGACGACACGAAGACTCTATGCTTGGGGCCACTTGAAACGGTAAAATCACCCAGAAAATGCAAAGCAAAACAAACAGCCACAAACAGACCGCGGTGAGCGGACTGTGGAGAGCACACTCACACGGAGGCTGCGGAGGGAGCCCGGTGCCTCCACGCTTGCTGCTCCGTGGGTGCGTTCCGTGACCATGCTGTGTACTCGGGTTGATGGTGCAGTCACAAAAAGATGTGAAATTTAACTTATTGTATCTAAACGCTTTGCGTTGTTATCCTAGAGGTGATGTGCAGAGGGGTCACAGCTCCCGGTCAGCTGTGAGAGCATGGCTTTTCGGGCAAAGCTCTCACTTCCGCCAGCCTCTCCCAGTGTTTCCTCCTGTCCCCACCTGCAACTGTGAAAATTTATTTACAAATAAATCACAGGAGGATACATTTGCAGATAAAGAATTAAGGATGAATGAGATGAGTTATTGTATTTACGAAGTTCTTACAGAGTGGTTGAGATCAAATATTCCTTCCGCATTGTGGAACAAAAGCTAAACAATGAGCCCTGGCAGAAGCTCAGTGCAGAGGGGCACGTGGAGGTCATGAACGAGGAGGATGCAGAGCACGACGCGTGTGAGCACACACTTGCTGTCACGGGATGCAGGGCACGACGCGTGTGAGCACACACTTGCTGTCACAGGATGCAGGGCACGAGGCGTGTGAGCACACACTTGCTGTCACAGGATGCAGGGCACGAGGCGTGTGAGCACACACTTGCTGTCACAGGATGCAGGGCACGAGGCGTGTGAGCACACACTTGCTGTCAC
This sequence comes from Perognathus longimembris pacificus, assembly GCF_023159225.1. NCBI lineage: Eukaryota > Metazoa > Chordata > Mammalia > Rodentia > Heteromyidae > Perognathus > Perognathus longimembris. Next base: position 58,819,881 of record NC_063175.1, on the reverse strand, counting down.
AGGATGCAGAGCACGACGCGTGAGCACACACTTGCTGTCACGGGATGCAGGGCACGACGCGTGTGAGCACACACTTGCTGTCACGGGATGCAGGGCACGACGCGTGTGAGCACACACTTGCTGTCACGGGATGCAGGGCACGAGGCGTGTGAGCACACACTTGCTGTCACGGGATGCAGGGCACGAGGCGTGTGAGCACACACTTGCTGTCACAGGATGCAGGGCACGAGGCGTGTGAGCACACACTTGCTGTCACAGGATGCAGGGCACGAGGCGTGTGAGCACACACTTGCTGTCACAGGATGCAGAGCACGACGCGTGAGCACACACTTGCTGTCACGGGATGCAGGGCACGACGCGTGTGAGCACACACTTGCTGTCACGGGATGCAGGGCACGACGCGTGTGAGCACACACTTGCTGTCACGGGATGCAGGGCACGAGGCGTGTGAGCACACACTTGCTGTCACAGGATGCAGGGCACGAGGCGTGTGAGCACACACTTGCTGTCACAGGATGCAGAGCATGAGCGTGGCTGCATAGAGGGTGTAGCACACAGGACCGCAGCAGGTGGAGTGCAGGGGTGGTTGCGAGTGTGTCACGAGCGTGGAGGAGCACACACAGGGGCTTGTGCCGCCTGGCCTTCCCGGTGTGTTTGCGCCTCTGCCCTGGGTCGCACTCCCCGCTTTGGGTGGGCCCTGGGGGGGAAGGGCCTCCCTCTGACCGGATCTTGGTCTTGCTGGACCCCCACCCTGCCCTCTTCCATTTTCTGGGCGACGTTGAAATGCCGTCTTTGTGCCTTCACTCAGTGTTGCCTTTCCCCAGCGCTGCACAGTTGGTTGGGTGTCAACTGTATTTTGCAGCCAAAGGTAAGAATGCCAGCCCAGTAGCGTCGTCTCTGTAATCCTATTAATCTCAGACTCCTGTCTGGCTGGAGGTGTGAGCCGGTGTGGGAAAAAGCAGCTTTGCCCCCACCTGACGTATGTCCATGCTAATGACACCATGGATTTTTCTGTTAGTTCGTTATTATTTTTTATCATTGGCATTAGCATTCATCTCCAAGAAAATGAATAGAAGATAGGAAACCCGTCCCAGGCTCCTTTGCAGTGCATTATTTTTGAGAATCCAGTTCTGCAGCATCGAGTGGAGCCATTTCCATTTTACCCACATTCAATCAAGGGTTTGTCTTTTGTATCCCTGGGCAATCGCATAACTCTAATATTGACCTTAACTGAAGTCCTTTGTTTTGTACCCTAACAGCCCGAAGCATTAAAAATGCGTGTTTACTTAATTTGTCCTGGCATGCAGTGTAATTACAAGCAGTTTGTTTTCTCTGTTGTAAAATATGGTCTGGAGAAGGAATAAAGTAATGTGGAAAATTAACATTGTGATGTACTGTATGGAGGAATAACACTAAAACACTTAGCAGTGCAGCTCTAGAGGTACTGTTGTGTTGTGTGCAAGAGCAATAAAGAATTAAATGCCTCTTTCTAAACTATATTTGCATGATTTTCAACTGCAGTAAAATTAGTCTGGTCTGCCTCTCAGAATGAAGAACGCAACAATGACAACATCAGGGTCCCCGCAGAGTGGGTGGCGCCCGGGGTGGCCTCGACCCTGGGCTGTGGGCCCCGGGCGCCCCCCCTGCTGCCCCCCCACCCCCGTCCTTCCCCCGGGGAAGGTGGCTCGAGTGGCCTCGGGGCTGGGCCCTGCAGCCGCGTCCTCGGGCCGGCCTGGGCTCCCCCACGCCGGGAAGGCCTTGCCGCCGGGGCGGAGTCCCTGCTCTGCCGTCTCCTCTTCCCGCCAAGTGTCCTGCGGCGCCTGGGGTGACACAGTGCACGCGGCACGCCGCGTAACTGACCGTCGCAGAAGGCAACGTCCATCTCCACCGCTCGCCTGTGGTGTGCTGGGAACTGTCCGCGAGCGTGAGGGTTTGCGCGAGTGTGTAAACCTGTGCCTCCCGCGCACGCGTCCCCCTCACGGCTGCAAATGCCGGGAGGGAACCAGAGCCCCCCGGAGGCCAGGGGCCAGCGCTGTCGCCGAGGGCTGCCTCCGCCTTTCCTTACCGCCGCCAGGCGCCTGGGCACACCCATCCGCAGCCCTGCTCGAAGCCTCCGGGAGGCCCTGGAGGCCGCGCCCCTGGGTGTTTTCTAGGGAACATCAGGCTACAGACTTCCTGTGTGCAGAGGTGCAGTGCCCGGGGAGGGGGGGAAGAATCTACCCCCTTGGCGGGCCACCTTCTCTGTCCCTGGGACGAGTTCACCTCTCTTCTCTCCTTGGTGCTGGCTCTGTCCAGCCACCCACAGAACGTGGCTCTCCCGCTGGGCCACGGAGCGTGGCCCCCGTGCAGCGGTCTACGGAGCCCGGCTCTATCCGTTAGTCCACAGAAGGCGGCTCTGCCCAGTGGTCCCTCGGGCCACCCCTTCGCTGCTCTCCGTGTTGGGCTGGCTGTGGGGAAGGGGCCTTTCTGTTTCTTTTCTTTAATGGGTGACCTTTGAGTTGTGGTACAAAGGGTTTCCATCCCACCTGTCACAATCAATGTGTCCCGATCAACGTGGCCAGCACTAGGTGAGGGCCGGAAGGAGGGAAGGAGGTGGCTCGGCCGGGCCGCCCCCCCCCCCCCCGGGGTGCCGCGCCCTCCACGGAGAGGCAGCCCCGGCCGGGCCGAGGGCAGGCAGACGTCCTCAGCGTGGGTGGGGAGCCCATCGCCAGCCTTGGGCAGAGCCGTTGGGAGGCGCGGCCCTGCGGGGCGTGGGCAGCGAGGCGCCGCAGGGCAGGAGATGGCGGGGGCTGGCCCGACGCCGGGGGCACCCCGCCGCCTCCGTCCCGCCCCTGTAAAGCTCCGGTGAAGGCACCGGCGGAGCGTGAGGGCAGGGGATGCTCCCGGCTGGCCGGCGCCCACCGGGCCCGGCCCGCAGACCTTAGGGGCGGTGCCGGTGGCGATGGCGACGCGGTAGCAGCAGTTCTCAGGCGATGGCCCCCCCCCCCCCCCCGGTGTCTCAGCGGGTGGCGGGGCGCACCGCTATCTCCTCCTCGGCGCTGGTGTAATGGGGTCTGCTGCTCAGGCACGCAGGGCAGCTCCCGTTGGGCTGATTGCAGGTGCTCGGGCACTGGGGGGGCGGGTCCCCCTGCTTCCTCTCTCGGCCGAGGGCTGGCCGCACGCTGGCGGGCCCTGCCTTTCTCCAGCGAGGCGCGGGCTGTGGCTCAGGGTGAGAGGCCCTGTGAGAGTTGGTGTGTGGTCAGGAGTCGGAGAGGGCGCCACATGGAATTCAAGGACTAGTGACGCTCGTTTCTATGCCGTGTTCGTCTGCCGTGACACAAATAGTTTGAGTTGAGATGAGAAATACTTTCAACAAATCTTGCGCTAGCTTCACACAACTAATACACTGAAAAAAATCAAATCAGGTGTAAAGTGAGAATGTGATTTTTTTTTTTACCATGCCCTATAATTTATACTTGCACATCTATCACAATAAATGACAGACGGGGTTCGTAAGAGAACCCGGAGGCCTCTGTGGTCCAGACAGGAATCGGCCGCTGTAAAATACCTGAGGGAAGTGTCCAGCCCGGCAGCCGGGAGCCGCGTGTGACCGAGCCAGGCGTCGTTAATTAGGTTCCATATCCTATTCATATAAATATTTCAGGACCCTCTCTTTTGCCTTCATGTGATGTTGGGTGCCTGAAGAGGAACCGCATCCTTTTAATCGTCCATCAACGGCCCCGGCCCAGGCCTCGGTGGGGGCAGAGGGCCTCCAGCCTTTCCCTGGAGAGAGACGCACCTCAGCGCTCCTTCTGTCTGAATTCACACAGGAAATGCGGACTCTCCTGGCCCTGCCCAGCTGGTCACCCGTGGGGGCGGTGGTCCTGTGGCCTCTGGGGTCGCATCTGGACGCTGGGAGACGGCGTTGGCGGGTGTTGGTCCGAGACACTGCGCTGGGTTGGAAAGCTGGCTTCTCCGGGGCAGGTGAGTGAGGGGCGCGCTTGGCCGGCCTGGATGTGGGCATAGGGCGGCGGTGGCGCGGGCCCTCCTTCCTGCCACCTGACAGCTCCACCCCTGGGCCTGTGATGGAGGAGGCCGCAGGCGGGGGCGGGGGGGGGGGGCGCTGGGGGCTCCGGGGCTGGAGCGGCGGTGAGGAAGCCGGGATGCGTCTCCGAGAGGTCACCCGCCTTCACCGGATCCCGTGTGCGCGCCATGTTTCACTCTCCAAATTGGGATGCTGTTTTTGCCTGGATCCCAGGTTCAGAAGGGAGGATGCTTTCTGCGTTTCTGAATGATAGGTTTCTGGAGGCCCGGGCCTGTGGCAGCAGGAGGTCCAGGGCTCCCAAGCCCCCCCTGGAATGCTTCGGGCTTGTGGTCACGTCAGGGGGCAGAGCCCCCTTGGGCTCCGTGTGGTCACCCCTGCCTCTGCCCCGCCCCATCTCCAGGTCCACCCTCTGTCCTTCCAGATGAGGCGCGGCGGTGGAGTCTCCAGGGAGTTTTCTGAGAACCAGCATGCAGTCTGAGCATGTCCTTTCCACTGCGAAAGAACTTCCGGAAGGGTTGCCAAGCGCACGCGCGTGGTCACAGAGCTTGTCCTGGTGCCGGCCACTTCCAGGACCACGATTCTTGCTCAGTGAGGACCAACGCCCACATCCTGCTACTGACCCGTCGGGAGACTGCATGGGCTGCCCAGCTGCCCGATAATTAATGGCCCCTTTCTATCGATGGATCCTACAGGAATGGTGAGGCCCTGGCTTCCATTCTCAGACAGTGCCTCAGTGTTTCTCTCTCACGGATTTGATTTGCTGGGTGGCCCTGTCTTGTTACTTTGCCAAAGGTCCCTCGGTTTGCATTTTCTCTAACTAGCTGGAGGTCATGATCTAAGGAGGGTGACCCACCAGCAGGACGTAATGCTGAGGTGTCATCACCACCGACAGTCCAGACGCCTGGCCGGGTTGGGGCACAGCTGCCTTTCCCTTTGCTAATTACGGGGTGTCTCGGGCCAGGGGACATCTCTGGAGCGCTTTTGGGTCCTCGCTCAGTTCCTCCTCCAGCTTTTGCTTATTGCTCTTAGCATCTGTGGGGACCGCTTGCAACAATCACTAGCTCCAGTCCGCTGTGATTTCTGGTTCCTTCCTTTCTTCTTACGTTTAATAATTTGGAACTGTTCCATGAGGAAGCGCGGCCCCTTCCTCTCCCATTTTAACTTACTTCATTCCACGTTAGGAGTTAAAAACCTTTAGGCTGGTTCTGCCATGCACAAAACAGTGCCATACATAAGCCAGGCTGAAAATATGCATCGAAATGAGTGCTTTCTTGGCATTTATTCAGGAAATGCTCCTATGCCTGGTGTCCTATTATTTTGTCTCAGAATTCATGTTTGTTTGCTCGTCTTTGTCACTGTACTGTTGGCACTCAATGTTGTGGCAGGTGAGAGGCCACCCGAACCGTCTGTTTTAAGGCAGCTGTCCACGTAACACATGGTTGGTCTTGGATCCGGAACTATGTGTTAATCTAAATTCTTTGAAATAATCACACGGACAATCAGAATACGTTTATGTACTTAAATAGTGAAAATGCCGAGGGAGCGAAGGTTAAACAACTATCCGTGGAAGTCACTCGCTCAGAAATGATAGGGACAGTAGGAGGTGTGGGAGGAACATCTCTAAGGCAGCCCAGCCCCCACCCCCTCAGCCTCCCAGACACAGGGCGCGGGGCGCTGGAGGGAGGGCGGCTGGGGGAGACAGGGTGATTCTGATGTGTGTTCTTATGCATATAAATGTTTACTGCCCTTTAGCAGCTGGCGTTAGCCAAGACACCAAGACATCGTGCTCTACGCCTTAAATCAGTTGTTTTATAGAGCACAGAGGATTTTTATTATAACATAATTCTGTACATAAAATATCACATTAAAAGCAGAAGATAAAGTTTTGTACTTTCATTCTCCATTAATTTGACTGAGAACAATTTGCAATGAAATCTAACCAATCAGAATTCACTGTGGTAAAGCTAGTTGGGACTCAAAATCCAAACAGTGCAGGAAGTGTGTCAGTGGTCACACCCACAGTCGTGGTGATGGTGGGGAGTGTGGCAGTGTCACACCTACAGTCATAGTGATGGTGAGGAGTGTGTCAGTGTCACACCCACAGCTGTGGTGATGGTGGGGAGTGTCAGTGGCCACACCCACAGCTGTGGTGATGGTGAGGAGTGTGGCAGTGTCACACCCACAGCTGTGGTGATGGTGAGGAGTGTGTCAGTGTCACACCCACAGTCATAGTGATGGTGAGGAGTGTGTCAGTGTCACACCCACAGTCATAGTGATGGTGGGGAGTGTGTCGGTGGTCACACCCACGGCTGTGGTGATGGTGGGGAGTGTGTCAGTGGCCACACCCACAGCTGTGGTGATGGTGGGGAGTGTCAGTGTCACACCCACAGTCAGTGATGGTGAGGAGAGTGTCAGGGTCACACCCACAGCTGTGGTGATGGTGGGGAGTGTGTCAGTGTCACACCCACAGTCACAGTGATTGTGGGGAGTGTGTCAGTGTCACACCCACAGTCACAGTGATGGTGGGGAGTGTGTCAGTGTCACGCCCACAGTCATAGTGATGGTGGGGAGTGTGTCAGTGTCACACCCAGTCATAGTGATGGTGGGGAGTGTGTCAGTGTCACACCCACAGTCACAGTGATGGTGGGGAGTGTGTCAGTGTCACACCCACAGTCACAGTGATGGTGGGGAGTGTATCAGTGTCACACCCACAGTCATAGTGATGGTGGGGAGTGTGTCAGTGTCACACCCACAGTCATAGTGATGGTGGGGAGTGTGTCAGTGTCACACCCACAGTCATAGTGATGGTGGGGAGCGTGTCAGTGTCACACCCACAGTCACAGTGATGGTGGGGAGTGTGTCAGTGGTCACACCCACAGTCATAGTGATGGTGGGGAGTGTGTCAGTGTCACACCCACAGTCATAGTGATGGTGGGGAGTGTGTCAGTGTCACACCCACAGCTGTGGTGATGGCGAGGAGTGTGTCAGTGTCACACCCACAGTCATAGTGATGGTGGGGAGTGTGTCAGTGTCACACCCACAGTCATAGTGATGGTGAGGAGTGTGGCAGTGGCACACCCACAGCTGTGGTGATGGCGAGGAGTGTGTCAGTGTCACACCCACAGTCATAGTGATGGTGGGGAGTGTGTCAGTGTCACACCCACAGTCATAGTGATGGTGAGGAGTGTGATGGTTAGGAGTGTGTCAGTGTCACACCCACAGTCAGTGATGGTGAGGAGAGTGTCAGGGTCACACCCACAGCTGTGGTGATGGTGGGGAGTGTGTCAGTGTCACACCCACAGTCATAGTGATGGTGGGGAGTGTGTCAGTGTCACACCCACAGTCATAGTGATGGTGAGGAGTGTGATGGTTAGGAGTGTGTCAGTGTCACACCCACAGTCAGTGATGGTGAGGAGAGTGTCAGGGTCACACCCACAGCTGTGGTGATGGCGAGGAGTGTGTCAGTGTCACACCCACAGTCATAGTGATGGTGGGGAGTGTCAGTGTCACACCCACAGTCATAGTGATGGTGAGGAGTGTGATGGTTAGGAGTGTGTCAGTGTCACACCCACAGTCAGTGATGGTGAGGAGAGTGTCAGGGTCACACCCACAGCTGTGGTGATGGTGAGGAGTGTGTCAGTGTCACACCCACAGTCATAGTGATGGTGGGGAGTGTGTCAGTGTCACACCCACAGTCACAGTGATGGTGGGGAGTGTGTCAGTGGTCACACCCCCAGTCATAGTGATGGTGGGGAGTGTGTCAGTGTCACACCCACAGTCATGGTGAGGAGTGTGGCAGTGGCACACCCACAGCTGTGGTGATGGTGGGGAGTGTGTCAGTGTCACACCCACAGTCATGGTGATGGTGTGTCCGTGTCACACCCACAGCTGTGGTGATGGTGGGGAGTGTTACACCCACAGTCATAGTGATGGTGGGGAGTGTGTCAGTGTCACACCCACAGCTGTGGTGATGGTGAGGAGTGTGTCAGTGTCACACCCACAGTCATAGTGATGGTGGGGAGTGTGTCAGTGTCACACCCACAGTCATAGTGATGGTAGGAGAGTGTCCGTGTCACACCCACAGCCACTTCTGGTTTTCGGTAGATAGGTCCCAAGGACTTTCCTGCCCCGGCTGGCTTCCTGCTGTGCTCCTCGGATCAGCTTCCTATGCAGCTAGGATTACAGGCGTGAGTGCCAGTGCCTGGCCACGGGAAGACGCACTGTTCTTGTGTTCTCGGTTTCAGAGGGTTCCATCCAGAGTTCTTGGCTCTGTGGCTCTGTGCGTGTGCTGAGGTGGAGCGGTCTGGGGACAAGTACGTGTGGCAGAGACGGCTTACTGAAGGCAAGCAGGAGGCTGGGATGGGGTGTATGTAGCCTTCCTCAAGCTGGGCTCCATCTCCTAACGCTCCCCGAGCCCCGCAATCGCTGACTTGTTCTTGTGATTTTCGCTCATCTGGAACTCTTGTCAGACAGCCTCGAGGGTCTCCATGCCTCCGGAACCCTGGCTGTCAGGACTGTTAAGGCTTCTGTCCCGTTTTTCTGTTGCCGGAATGATAAATAGCAGACACACTTGCTCTCACCCCGGCACATCAGCGGTAACCTCTGCTTCCCTTCCCCCTGGGTAGAGAGCCGCCTCGAATGTCTCACGCGTTAGGGGCTTACCATTACATTTCATGCTGGAATTCTTTCATTGCCAGTATCTGTCCAGAGAGCGGTGAGTACCACGGACAGCTCCGTGGCCAGTGGGAACAGTGGGAAAGCCATTTGCAGAAGACCAGCTAGGAGTGCCTGGCCCCAGGGCCCGCTGGCCAAGCCCCGGTGCTTGCTCCTCCAGCTTGTCATGTCAGAAAGGTGCTGGACTCAGCCTGCAACAGACAATCCCACGGAGGCACGGGGCTCTCTTACGATGACTCGAAGTTCAAGTTGTCTGTGGACACTAGTTCCTGGTGGCAGACACCGGCACTGTTTATGTCTTCCTTTAGGCACCGTGTTGTTCTTGCTGTTCGGGTTGTCTGGAAATAACGAGTCGGTGTGGGTTTGTGTGGTCAGTGTGACCTTGACCCCGTGGCGTTGCTGTGTCCGGCTTGCCCGAGGCTGCTGTTGGGGGGGCCGGGAGGTTTAACCAGTGCCACTGCACAGCCCCCTCACGGGCTTTCTCCTCGTGGCTCCCAAGCCCCGTGCCCGAGCTCCACGGGGCCCGCGTGGCTGCGGTCTGCCTGCCACTGGCTGGCAGGCCGTTTCTCAGGCAGGGCCTGCTTCCCCTCTTGCTCTCGGTTCTCGTGCTCCGTGCAGCAGGGTTGGTCTTGGGTATTGGGAACGCTTCACGGAGTGCTTCTTCAAAGACTGGATGTCGTTTGTTCTAGATGGCGAGGAGGCCTTCTTGTGCACATGTGTTTATTTAGCAGTCTGGACAGGAAGGGCTCGCTGCTTGCTCTGGGTGCTGGTGTTTCAGAAGCAAGGGCGGGGCTGCAGGGCCTCCCGCGTGTCCCCCGGGTGACGGAGAGGCCTTCCCAAGGCTGCACAGACTCTCGGGGTGATGCCGGGCCCTTGGCGAGCCAACGCAATCAACGCGGCGCAGCTCCTGGGCCAGGTGTCCCCGCACCACAGGCGGGGAGGCCGGGCGCCTGCGGAGTCCCTCGCACATCCCAGACCGCATGGCTAGGTCTTCTGGGGGAGGGGGGCACGTGGTTAAGGGGGTGGCGGGACTTCACCTGTCCAAGGTGAAAGGCAGAGAGCTCTGCAGTGCTGACAGGGCCCCCGAGGGGAAGAGGGTGGCCCCGTGGACGCCGCCAGCGTCTGTGGCAGTAGTCGTGCAGGGTCTGGGTGGGTGGGGAGCACACTTCTAGTTGGTTAAGCTGGAGGCTGGGGGGTTGCTGTGTTGAAAGAGTGAAGTGCAGGCAGCGCCATGCCTGCGCCCTGGAGTCTGCTGCCGAAGGTGGCTGGGTGCCGTCTCCGGACGTCTGGGAAACGGCCGTCGGCCATCCTGTGGTCGGCAGACCACGGGGTGCCTTGGTTGAGGCAAGGCATGTAAGGGTGCAGAGGTCATGCTATGTGGGTTATTTTTTGCTTGTTTTTTTTGTGTGTGTTTTAGTCCTGGGGCTTGAACTCGGGGCCTGAGCACTGTCCCTGAGCTTTTTTTTTTTGCTCAAGACTAGTGCTCTACTACTTGAGCCACAGCTTCACTTTGAGGTAAGAATCTCACAGACCTTCCTGCCAGGCCTGGATTTGAGTCACGATCCCCAGGTATCAGCCTCCGGCCTCCTGAGTAGCGAGGATGACAGGCTCACCGGTGCTGTCTTATCCCAGAAACAGGCGTAGTATTAGCAGAATGTGCTCGTGAGCCGAGCGGAGGCTGAAGCAGCCGGGAGCCGCTTCCTGGGAGCTGGTCGTGGGTCAGTTCCAGCTGTGGGGGCAGCAGCGCCTCCGGTCTCCTGCAAGCGTCCCCTTGGACGTACAGCTCTCTTGGTACCCACACCACGGGGAAAAGGAACAGTCTGTTATGCAGCACCGAGTGCGAGCGTCTTCTCTCATAGCTAGAGATTTTATGAACAATTTGATTTCCTAGGAGGAAAATTAGAGCCTCACAAACAAAACGTATTTTTCAGGATGAGGTCTTCTCACAGACCTTATGTATTTCATTTTGCTATTAATTTTACTTTGGGCAAACTAAATGATGTTATGAATCTATTCTCAACACCCACTGCACATTATAATTTGCATTTTATCACCAAATTACAAATTAAGCATTGCCTTTGTGAGAAAGCGATTTCTGCACAGCCCTGTTAGATGACCCACTCACCTTCTCTTGCACGGCTTTGGTTTTTCCTCTTCAGAAACGCAAAAAGTCAAATTTGTGTTCTAACGCTATGTTTCAATTTTGCAGGAAGAGAGCATCATGAAAAGGTAATTCCAATAACTTTGAGCTTTTCATTCTCCAGAAGAATACAGTAACCTGGTGCTTTTTAAGAGGTAAAAGCAGGAAGCCATTAAGATACTTGGGGAGTTGCAGGCTGGGGCGGGAGCGCCTATCGCCTGGGCGTTCTCGTTTGGAATGGGCATTTCTTTCTTCTCCAGAGGCGACTCTGAGCAGAAATTTGAGAAAACTTGGGAATAATTCTTCTAGCAATGACAAGTCCGTGGATAATGGGTCTGTTGGGGGACTGTGGTGCTGGTGTGTGTCTGTCCATCTGGACGTGAACTGTGCTCTGGTCTCACCTCACTCTCCCTTCCTACCTCCTCCTTTCTATCTGTGGTTAATGCACCCCACAGTTTGAATTACATGCCAGGTGCTGGGGGCGTAGGGGTGCACAAACGGACATTGATAGCACTCACTGAGAACATAACAGCCAATACCCTCCCCAACAGTTGAGTTACCACAGCTGGGACCACTGCAGCAGCCAGAGACAACTCTATTTGAAGAGCCCGGAATACGGGAGCACAGAAAAGTCCAGCACCGTATGGCCTTGCCTTCCAATGTTCCATTCATTATATGAAAAGGAAAATCTGGGTTTACAGATACTTCAGTCCCCAAGAGACAGCTGATGAGCTGTGACAAGCAGGCCACTGTTTCTGCCACAGAAACGCAGTGCGATTCATGGCCACGTCTGCTCTTCGGAAATTTGGAGTGTTCTTATTTTGCTTTTGGTTCTACTGAGCAAATCTCACACACAAATCTTGGTGCTTCTATTGTTGCTTTTCTGCAGCAGGTTTTCTGCGGCTGACTTTTAGTGGCTGGAGTGTTGGAGACAGCACGTGGCTCCGTGGAGTAGACAGGGCCTCGCGGTGTGAGAGCTGGGGGGGTGGTGTACACACGGTTCATCAGCCAGAGGCTTCTTCAGAGCGCCACAGCCTGATTAGGACACTTGGAGAGTTCTGGAACGAATGGGAGGATTCTGTGTTTCTCTTTGCCTAGGGGTCCTGTCACAAAGCTCTGGGTCCCCAAGGGCCCATGAAAATGGAGGCTGGGACCCTCGGCCTGAGCGGTTCAGACCCGCCATGCAGTCCCCGAGCCATAGGGACCATGAGAAGATAGTTGTTGAGAGCTGCTGGCTGTCGGTGTGTGTGTGGGGGGGGGGGGCTCAGCACGCTGGGAAGCTGCCTCGGAGAGCAGGGAGACCTCCGGGCTCTGTCCATGAATGCCATGGGCAGTCACTAGCACCTTGGAAGACATGGCGTGGCCAGAGCTGCCCGACACTGACTGGCCTCAGACACCTGCACACAGGGGGTGGGGTGGGGTGGGGCAGGAGGACTCACGCCCTGGCTCCTCAAGCACTCAGGCCAGTGGTAGGGACCAGCGATGTCATCATCTGATGCTCAGAGGCAGGACACACGAGTGGATTTGGGACTTTTTGCCCAAGAAATGTCACCCAGCACAGGAGGCTGTGGAGGCATCTCCGAAGGAGATGTTTGGAAAGAAAGCTGGAAGAGGAGCAGAGCTCTGAGACGAGGAGCTGGCAGGGCAGAACCTGAGTCAGCTTGCCCACGGTGCCCGTGAGCCAGCGAACGTTCACTGGTCACCGCCACTCGGGAAAGCCAAGGCGTGAGTGTTCTCTGCATTGCGGTGTGTATGATTGTACCCAGGGTAACAGAAGGCTCCGGAACCCTTTGAGCAGCCGGGACATGCACTCGGGCACCGTGCCCATGGAGTGGTGGAGGCCAGGACTCCTGAGAGGCCCTGGGAACAGGGGGCGATGGACACAAGAAGGAGACTGAGCCACTGTGATTCCACCGTAGACGTTTTTAAAAATCAAAATGCTGAAGTGAGCCTATTTCTCCCACCTCAGCTGTCTATCCAGTGTTATAACTGAAAATCCAAACCAAACCAAACCAAAAAACTGTAGTGGAAACGGAGTGGCCATGTTGATAATTTGGGAGTGAGACTTGTCAGTAAATGAGACCACGGTGGACACATGGCATGTCCCACAAAGCCACTCTCTAACTTGCTAAATGATTATTTGAGAAGAAACAAATAATGTTTGTACTTCAGCAAAGGTGAAAGTATGAAGTGGTTTGACATTGCGTAAACACCTAGAGGCGCTCAGCCTGGATGTCTCGTGAGTGAGCGTCAGTCAAACACTGGAACCCACTGTGCCTTCAAATTGTTAAGCGCAGACTTCCGGAAGTTCCCACTGAGCGGTGACTCTGTTGGCCCCAGGGACAAGACAAAATGCACATTTGGCTTTGCCACGGAGGCCCGTGGATCTCACAGTTTCCTAAGATCAGGGCACAAATATATGTCATAACAAGTTTTTGTTGTTATGCTACTATCTGCTTCAGATTATCGGGGAAGCCACCATCTTGAGGAGTTAAATACTTTCCTTGCTCATCGTCATGGCTGCCCACGTGCACTGGACGGGTGCTGTCCCTCCAGCACTGTCACCTCAGTGCTGTCATCTTGGGGATCTTTCTTCCCAGAAAGACAACAGTGGGGTGAGCTGATCTGTTTCCTGGGAGTGGGGTGTGCTCCATTCCCTGTCTGTCTTCCTTCTGTATCCTGTTCAGAGGCATCTTCTTTCGAGCACACTTCTCTGTTTTCCTCAATACCTGCTTGGCTTTCATCTCACAACCGAACGTCTGGTTTCTGCTTCTTGATGGTAGTGGTGGGGTTGTATCTGTTTGCTCCCCTTCTTCTTGAATGAAGAAAAATGTTTCTACTAAGGAGACTTCTCTCAGGTAGTTTTCGGCTTTTCACAGGCTGGTCACACGGAGCTGGGGTGTGGCCCCAGGCAGAGGGCATGACCTCCAGAGCTGCCCACCTCCTGAGCTTGGTCAGCATGTCCCAGTGACGGAGCATAAACCTTGAGACCGTTGGGGACGAGTTTAAAGACATCTCCATGGTGAGACCATGATTTCCCAGACTTCTGTCCAGTTGGTGGGCTTGGGCCCTGACTCTAGAAACACCTCTAAGCACACTGGTGTTTACATCCAGCTGAATGCAGAGCCAGGGTGACTCCAGGCCCACAGCGAGTCCTCAAACACCCCGTGGGCTCGTGAAGCCACGCAGGCGGGCCCTCCACACTGGCGTCCCTCCGCCCCTCGTGACCTCGGATGGCCCTCAGGCCCCAGCTCCGCCTCTCAGGACATCCTCGGCAGTGACCGCCACAGGCCCGTGGTGAAGGAGAACGGAAGGCCAGGCCACCCGGTTACCCGTGCAAGGCGGGGAACACAATCCCACTCTTGTGGTCAGGCTGGGGGACATCCCGTTCCATTCAGGTGGCAGGGCCAACATGGGTCTTGAGGCGTGTTAGCAGATTTCGCAGCCCAGATATGCCTCACATGTCATGAATAAATTCTGCAAGCAGAGAAAGGGGCAGAGAAGGCGGATAAAATAAAAAGAGGTTTTTATGATCATTGTGAAAATTTATGGGGTGTTGCTGGCCTGGGGGTCTATGAAGTGGAGCCGGCTCTAGCGAGGCCCACAAGGTGAGCCTGTGCCTCCGTTCCTGGAGCCCCCGGGGTTTACCTGTGCCTTTCTCAACGCCGTGACCTAAAACCATACTGCTATTGACTGGGGAGAGGGAAGGGTCCCCCAGCAGCTCTGCCACCCACAGTGGCTTCCTCCCTGGCGCTCAGTTGCACTCAGAGCTTGCAGCTGGAGGAAGGAAGGAGAAAGCCCAGGTTTTGTCCGGGTTGCAGTGAACACTGCACACGTGCAATTTAAACATTTACCCACTGGGCGAGGCCGGCGGGTGTGGCTGCCGGTGGGTCCGATTCAGCTGACGGCGGCCTGGTTTGTGCTGGTTGAATAACACGTAGCACTTTCCCCCAGAAAGCCCCTCACTAGGATTTCAAAACACATCAGTTTCAATTAAACTCTAAGGGAAATCTGTGATCACTAATTCTGGGCTGGGGTTACTTATTGTGGAGTAGGCTGCTTTGAATTTGAAAGCGTTTGATAGCGACTTAACCAGATCACATATAATCATGGATTTTTTTGGTTATACCTGGAGTGGTACAATTGCCAACGCTGTCTGCTAGCAGCGATGTCCTGGAGGACCGGGAAGCCATGGCTGTGGAGCAGGACGCTGAGCCAAGGGAGCAGGGGCCGGGGCAGGAGCACTGCGGCGGGGTGGCCGCTCCGTCCCAGGCCTCTGCAGGGACTAAGCAGGCACAGGGCACAGTCCACAGGGCTGCTCGGAGCTCCTCGGGAGGTGCCGGGCAGACACTGGCCCAGCCCCGGCCCGGGGAGGGGGGTGCCCTGCGGAAACAAAGTGCCCGGCGCGTTTGCTTCCGGGAGAGCAGGGAGCGAGGTCTGGGGCAGGGATGGGACCGTGCTCCACACAGGGCAGCCTGGGGTGGGGGTGCCTGGGGTGGGGGTGCCTGGGGGGGAGGAGACACGGGAAGTCACGTGTGCGGAAGACCTGAGGGGGGGAGACACAGGAAGTCACGTGTGCAGAAGGCCTGACGAGGGTGGGACCACAGGAAGTCACGTGTGCGGAAGACCTGAGGGGGGGAAATACAGGAAGTCACGTGTGCGGAAGGCCTGATGGGGGCGGAACACAGGAAGTCACGTGCGGAAGGCCTGATGGCGGGACACAGGAAGTCATGTGTGCGGAAGGCCTGATGGGGGCGGGACACAGGAAGTCACATGTGCAGAAGACCTGGGGGGGTGGGACACAGGAAGTCACGTGTGCGGAAGGCCTGAGGGGGGAACAACACAGGAAGTCATGAGTGCAGAAGACCTGGGGGGTCAGGACACAGGAAGTCACGTGTGCGGAAGGCCTGACGGGGGCGGGACACAGGAAGTCACGTGTGCGGAAGGAGGTGACCTCCCCTGCGGGCGGCCCGGGAAGCGGTGGGGGGTGGAGGGGGGGTAGCGGGGACGGTGCCCCCCCCCCGCGGTCCCGCTCTGCAGGCCCGAGCTGCCCCCACGCGGGTCCCCGCGGGCCGGGCGGGAGCCTCCTCACGAGGGCCTGGCGAGCTCTCCGCGGGCCACGGTGGCCGGGAGGCCGGGAGGCCGGCGCCCCGTGCGCCCCGCTGTCCCCGCCCGCCGCCGCCGCCGCGCAGCCCCGCCTCGGGCCTCGTCACCCGCCGCCCCAGGGAGGAGCGCGCGGCTCCGCGTTTCCTCAGGACCCGCAAAGGTAGGGCTGCGGGTGGGAGACGCCGCTTCCCGGAGGCCCTGGGCGTCGCCCCGCGCATCCCGAGGGCGCTGGCTCCCCGTGACCCACGGCGGGGACCCCCGCTTGGGATCTGACAGTAAATCCGGGCCCCTGGATTCCCTTGGACTGGGAACGGACCAATGTGACTTCTGTAATTTGTGGGATGCCTGGCCCCGGGCAGAGTTCCCGGCCGTCCCCACGGTGGCAGAAACCGGAAGCGGAGACAGCACGGCCCCCTGGATCCTTCCGGCAGAGCCGGGGCATTCCGTGGCTGGTGCCAGCCGGCGCCGTCCTCCCTCACACCCCAAAGGGAGGGGTGGGGGTCCCCAGAGCTGTCCTCACAAGGGAGGGGTGGGGGGTCCCCAGAGCTGTCGTCACAAGGGAGGCCTCCTGACCCTGAACCCACAGGGGATGGTACCCTCCATTTCTTTATAGTGGAGTCTGGGTTACCAGGGGCTAGCAGTGCCAGAATAGGGCGAGTCACAGATATTCCGAGTCCCCTAGAAAGCGACCGCGAGAGTGTGGCGGTACCCCTCTATCAATGCCGAAATGAAACTGGGTGGGGCAGTGGTTATGTTCTGTTGACATCAGCTAGTTGTGCAAAGTGTTTTCATCTTTAAATTTAAATTTTTATTGGTATTATAAAGGCAATGAATGTACAGAGGGGTTACAGTGACATAAGTCAGGTCATGAGTGCATTTCTTTTTGAACAGTGTCACCCTTTCCCTCACTCTCTCTCTGTTTTTCCCTCCTTTCCCCTCCCCTAAGAGGTGTAGTTGATTTTCCACATAACGTCTACCACATAGGGATGGGATGTTTTCCACATAATGTCTAATGAGTACCACTGCTGCATTTGTTCACCTATTGTCTCTCCATTTCTGTGCCCCTCACCCTCCCAAAGACAGATAAATGAACAAACAAAACAAAACAAAAAGAAAAACAACAAAGAAAAAACCTTTTTCCATTTCCTGGAGTTCATTTCAATAAATATTACTTTATATGATCAGAAGCACAAAGGCACTGGGCCTTGGTGTTCCTCTCCTAAAGGTATCCTCCTTTGGTCTCACTGTGTGTGAATGCTAGAGACCTGTATAATTTATCATGTCCCAGTGTGTTTTAGATCTGGCTTCTACATATGAGAGAATGCATGCACCATTTGTCTCTCTGGGCTTGGCATCCCTCACTTAACATGATTTGTTCTAGGTCCATCTATTTTCCTGCAAATGACATAATATTATTCTTTCTAACTGCTGTGCAAAATTTCATTGTGTATGACCACGTTTTTGGATCCACTCATCTATTGTAGGGCATCTGGACTGTTTCCATAACTTGGTTATTGTGAATAGTATAGCAATGAACATGGACGTGCAAGTGTCTTCATGGTATCCTGGCTTGTGGTGTTCTGGGTAGATGCCCAGGAGTGGTATGGCTGGGTCGTAGGGAAGATCTGTGTTTAGATTTTTTTTGTTGGTTAATTGCAGATTTTTTTTTTTTTTTTTGCCAGTCCTGGGCCTTGAACTCAGGGCCTGAGGACTGTCCCTCGCTTTCCTTTTGCTCAAGGCTAGCACTCTGAAACTTGAGCCACAGCGCCACTTCTGGCTATTTTCTATATATGTGGTGCTGGGGAATTGAACCCAGGGCTTCATGTATACGAGGCAAGCTCTTGCCACTAGGCCATATCATCAGCCCCTGTTTCGATTTTTGAGGAATGTCCAGACCACTGTCCAGAGTGGTTGCACTAGTTACATTCCTACCACCAGTGCGATAGGGATCCTTTGTCTTCACGTCCCCAGTGTTGGCCAGTCTAAGTGGTGTGAGATGGAATCTCAGAGTTGTTTTGACTTGTATATCCTTTATGACAGTGATGTTGAGCATTTTGTCATGTGTTGTTTTTTTTTATTTGCCACTTTCACCTCTTCTTCTGAGAAGTCTTTCCGTAGCTCCTTTGTACATTTAGTTATTGGTTTATTAGCTTTGGGAGGGGTTAATTTGTTGCACAGATTGGATTTTATGTCTTTGTCTGATATGTTTTGGTAAAGATCTTCTCCCAGTCTCTTGGGCTTTGTTTCTAATATAGTAACTATGTCCTTTGCTGTACAAAACTTCTTTATTTTGATGTAATCCCATTTTTCAAGTCTGCCATACCTCAGGGACTCCTTTCAAAAAATTTCTGTCTATACCTATGAGTTCCAGTGTTTTTCCTACTCCCTCTTGCAGTAATTTCAAACTTTCAGGTTTGACATTGAAGTCTTTGACCCACATTGAGTTTATATTAGTGCATGATGACAAACAGGGACCCACTTTTAGATTTCAGATGGATTTTATACATATACATATGAACATGGGGGTGCATGCACCTCTGGTATATCCGGATTTATGTTCCTTCAGATAATGCACAGGAATGTTTCTGTGGGTGGCATGGTAGTTCTATTTTTGGTGTACTAAGGAACCTCCATGCTGACTTCCGCAGTAGCTACACGGTTTGCAGTCTCATCAGTGTGCATCAGAGTTCCTTTTTCCCGCATGGGAGAAGATGCAAGTAGTCTGGGCAGAGGACTCAAGTTTCTGATGTGGCTGAGCTGGAATGATGGCAGAGGTAGCAGTTTGCAAGGTGAGACGTGGCGAGAGGGTGAAAACCCGAATAAGCTGGATTTTACTAGCTGTACATTCGTATCAAGCCAGGAGGGATTAGAAATTTGGAAACCTATCACTGAAACAAAAATGTTTCCTTCTTTAATAAAAAAAATCTGGACAAAATTATTGGGATAATATAAAGAGAACAGCACTTTGTACACACATAATATGTACTAAATTAGGGGAGTGTTTACTTGCCTGAATAATAATGAATGATATCAAGCTGCTACATGAAAATTCAGTGCATTTAAAAATAAGGAGGGATGGAGAACATCTAAATTGTCTACCTTCTGATAGTTGTCTAGGACCAAGGATGCTCTTGGGGGTGGTCATCTGAAGGTCACCTTGAAATAATATCTGTGGGAAGGGGAGGAGAGCACAGGATATGTTGAACTGAACTGTTTTAATCTGTTTCCCGCAATCACTACCAGAAAGGAGAAGAAAAGGAAGGAGGCCCAGATTAACTGCCTTTGTATCCTGTAAATGGTCAGGAGAAACATTTACTCTGCTACAAATAAAGCAGGAAAGCCTCTTTTTGTGTGAAGTATGAAGTGGGATTACAAAGACAATCAATTCCTTATTTTTTTTGCGCGTCAGGGTCCGTCAGGTCACCCTGGCTTCGTGGGGCACTTGGGGAAGTCCAGACCTGGGTGGGGTACTGCCTATGAACCCGGGCCTCCTGCCCGGATGCCCAGGTCACCTCTGACCTCAGCTTCCCAAGACCCATCCCGCTCACGACCTCCGCCACTGTGTGGTTTGAGTTCATCGGATTGGTCTCCAGAGAGAAGGGGCTTCACTTATCTGTTTCTTTCTGGAGCTTTTAGAAGGCCAAGCGCACAGAGTCTGTTTGCAGGCACTGGAAGGAGACTCCATTACGCAGGGTTGACTGTGCAAGAGCTGTCCCAGGCCCCAGGGATGTGCATAGATGCACACCTGTGTGTCCCGTCAGCCTGGGCAGAGGTGTCTTGGAAAAGCAACCTGACCCAGAGCTCCGTTTTAGGGCCAGTGTGGGGCTTCCGAGTTTGGGCTGGTGCCCGCCAGTTAAATGCAGTGTGTGTTCCAGGTCCTCTCTTCATGCTTAGCAAGCAAGCACTTTCTTCTGGGTGTTTCCAGGGCTACAGAGGCAGCTGGTCGGGGATTGGTGGGCTGAGGTGCGGTGTGGATGTAGGAGGCGCTGGGGCTGTGGGCTGAGGTGAGGGGCGGGATAGAGGGGGTGTGCATGCAGGCACCATGCCTGTGGGATGCTGAGATGCTGATCAGCTCGACGCAGCAAGTGTTTTGTACCAGCCACTGGAATTGCCTTTTGCTTTTATGGAAAACGCCGGCAGTGTGTAGTGGAAGGGCCTCACCCCCGCAGGGGACCAGACAGGCCACATTTCCCTCGCTCAGCCAACCACAGGGGAGCAGGGCCCTGTTCTCAGAAGGACGCCTGCTTCCAGCCTTGGCGCTGCCCAGCAGTGGCCTCTGCCCGCCACACAAGTGGCAGTTTGGCTGTGCTCTGGAAACAGAGTGCTTTCTCCCTCCCTAGCCCCCTCTTTTCACAAAATAATCCTCTTCTAAAAAAGTCCAATTCCCAATAGATAAATAGTAATTACAATTACAATTGCATACGAGTAATAAATGCTGCATTGGCTCTCAGTGCAAGAACCTCAGGAAGCTTGCCTTTTACCAACAAGCTGATGAACACAATCCCTGGGGCTGTCTTACTTTTTTTAAGTAATATTTAACATCACGAGGAGCCATTTGTTGTTTAAAAGACTCGATTATCCCAGTTGTTGTCCACTGCGGTGTGAGCCTTTCCCGGGGCTGAGCATTGGCCCAGCGCTGTCCTGTCCTAGTGGAAATTGACGAAATGACTGACCAGATGTTCCAGTGGTTTCCACGGTTGTCCCAGACGCTCCGGCTGCGGCTTAGCGGCTGGAGGAGAGGCCCTGGGCCCTGCTGCCCCTGGGCTGTCTGGGCTGTGGGGTGAATGGAGAGAGGCACCAGCGGAGGCTCTTTCCAGCACGCTGCAAAGGGGCCTGGGAACAAGGACAAACGATGTTCCTAAGCTCTGTGCTGTGAAGTGTGCTCAGCCCAAGCCACGGAAGTCGCAGAGGGAAACGTGTTCTGTGGAGAAGCAAGGGGGCACTGCCCGGGGCCTCCCTGCTGGAGCAGCGAGGATGCCCCAAGAGCGGGCCAGGCAGTTCCACACGCTGCCCAGACGGGTGAGTGGGACCTGTGTGTCTTCAGGCGGCTCCCCTGCCTCAGCATACAGGTGTCTGCGGCAGCTGGGGCGGCTCTGCACCAGGGGACTTGGGGTACACAGAGCCCATAGCACACCGGCTCCCCAGCCTGGGCCCTGCTGCCCCTCCCTCCCTTCCCTGCAGCCAGGCCACGCCTGTCATCCACCTGCCCTGGCTCTCATCCTCTTCTTCCTGAAGGGCTGGGTGCACCCTAGCCATACCCTGGCACCCCAGCCCCCTACGAAAGGCCCCCAACCGGCCCCTCGGCGGTCCAGCACGGCCAGTGTTGTGCTTTGTGGAGTGGACCTGGGGACGAGTTGAGAGCACAGGATCCAAGCAGAAATTATTATTGATTTAATCACATAATCAGCAGCAAACACTTCGGGCTAAGATAGCAAATCCATAGCAGCCTGCCCGCATAGCCAACCCTCGCGAATTCACCGGCAAACCACGCTGCACAGCAGACACACGGGGCAGGTCACCTTCACTTGCAGGCAAAATATTGACATTCCCGAAGCTGAAATATGTTTTGAGTTAAGTGTTATCAATCAGCGATAAGAGCGGCGTGTCTGTTAAACATAACTGCATTGGCAGGAGGATTACAGAATGCTTTCTTGCCATAATCTAGAAGCATCTTTCAGACAAAACTCTGCTTGAAATCAATTGTGTGCAAGGAGCTGCCTGCTGTGGCCATTCAGTGTTGACAAAGGGAGAGAGAGCCTCTCCCTGTGACCTCTCACCAGAACCCGTCTATCTAATGAGACCCGGCTTTAATTTCTTTTCACATCAGACATAGGATCAGTGCTCTGGATTCAGCCATGTCTGGGGAGCCACATGGTGACAGCAGCCCCGCCGGCATGGCTGCCCGCCACTCCTCCTTAGTTCCAGGTGAGCACTGCCGTGTTCTCTGTCCTGCCGGGTCCTGGTGGATTCGAGGGCTCAGGCCTCCACTACAGCCTCGATCCACTGCTGGAAGACATTAACGGGTCTCACACCAGGAAAAACACATTCATAATCCTCAAATGTTAACCCCTTGGAACAGCTGTTAATTCCAGATGGGGGCTGAGGGATAACCTTAATTGAAAAGTTCAGATCCTTTAGAGTTACTGGGGAGCCAAACAGCAGTCTCTTTGGGGACCATTTCCACAGGGAGAAAGCAGGAGGCAAACCTCCTGGTTCCACTGGGGGTGGCTGCCAGCTGCTAGGTTCCCAGCTGAGTGGTAGAGCTTTCAGAGCCCACCATGTCCCAGCCCTGTACAACCCAGCCCTGCAAAGCCCATCACATCCCAGCCCTGCCCAGCCCACCACATCCCAGCCCTGAGCAGCCCAGCCCTGAGCAGCCCACCACGTCTCAGCCCTGACCAGCCTACCACGAACCAGCCTTGCACATCCCAGCCCTGAGCAGCCCATCCCATCCCAGCTTGCTGGTGGGGCACATGGAGCTGTCGTGGAGAGGAGGAGGGAGCCAAGGTTGCCTCTCCATCTCCTGGCACAGGGGAGGCAGACCACTCTGCTCTTAGGTCGCGAGAACGGGCCAGCCCATTGTTCCGCAGGGGTGTGTTGAGGCTGTTCCAGTTTTTATGTGAGGCAGGCACTAGGACGGGCCGCCACCTCGGGGGTGTGGGAGAAAGGGACAGAGTGGGGCTGTGTCATCCACATCGTGTGAGGCAGTGAGGTCAAGGGTCACAGGCCCCCAGGTTGCAGGCTCACAGGTTTGTGGCCTTTCCATCTCTTACCTCCACATCTTGACTTCAAGGACCCTCCTTGTCCCTTGGAGCGGGTGAGCCTGTAGTCATTTTGTGGAGTACAACGATCGACAAGAAGGCAGAATTGGCAGTGCTCAAGGACACGCCAGCAAGCAAGCGGCTCCCTGCCCCAGCAGCACAGCATAGCACTTCTCCTTCCCGACAGGGCTCCAAGCCCGCTCTCCTCTCCTCTCCAGGGTAGCCATGGGAATGGCCGCTCGTGTGGACACTGCCTCGGTGCTGCAGACAGACGGGTTCTGAGTGGCGGAATGATGCTGTGAAGTTGGTAGGAACAAGGCCAGGCCTGCTGGGGCCCAGGAACGATATTGGCCAGTTTGTGTCCCCAGGGTGCGAGCCTGTGGCCTAGAGCCCCATTTCATGAGTGTGGCACTGCCCGGCCCAGGCGGCAGCCCGCTGGCCCTTCTCACTCCTCCAGTCTGTGGTTCTAGGACATGGCTGAGCAGGCCTGGAGCTCGGCGCCGCGGCTGACGTGGTGTCTGTGAGTCTCTAGAGTGTCTCTAGAGTGCTTGCGGGTACTCACCACCTGCGTCCTCCATCTCCCCTGGAGTAAGCCATGCCATTTACACTGCTTTACAAGCACAGCTCGTGTCTAAAAGCTTGGATGAGCACTGCTTCCCGGTGCCCAGTAGCCAATGTGCATGCTACGCTTCTGGAGAAAACGCGGGCCCGCGGCCCCTTGGCTTGTGACTTGGGAAAGCACGCCTGCTCCTCCACTGAAACCATGCCGTTCCCTCAGGACTGCACGGAAGCACTCGGCATGCCGGTTCTCAACACTAAGTGACCCACCTGGAGGCTGATCTAGAGAGAACCCATTCATAGAGGTCAGTGCTTATGTGTGCAGCGGCCCAGGCCCCCGGCTGCAGGGCACGGACAACCCAGGGATGGCCGCATGGACCTGCGCTCGAGGAGGGCTACGGAGACCCAGGGAGCTTCCCTCTGCCAGCGAGATGCAGATTGCCCGTCTCCGTGCTCCCTGTTCTCTAGGTGACCTCCCGGCCTTACGGGAGGTGTGTGCAGTCCTGATACCCCGTTGGCAGGTGTTCCTCCCTCCGTGTGGCGTGCTGTCCCCCTGGAACTCAACTCTCACGCAGGGCCACCCTGCCCTGCACTCCTCCATGTTCTGCCCTTCCATCTGGGCTCCAGGAGGCTGATCCAGGGGGCGCCTCCTTCTCCGCGGCTCAGCGCCAGGAGCCGAGTGGATCGAGAGAGGGGCCCCGTCAGCGAGCCTTGCTGAGGAATCTTCAGCAAAGGGGGAAGCGAAACAAGAAAGGCGGCCTGGAGACTCTTGCTTTCTCATGGCAGCAGCCTGATGCCCCGCCCACCTGTTCCACTGTAGAGGGTAGCCACTGGCTGCTCGTTCTGCGTGGGGCCAGTGCGCAGCGGTCACCTTCCAAAGACAGAACGAGCGGCACCAGTGTGCGGGGGCCCACGGAAATGGAGGCAGCACAGGGAGATGGAGGCAAAAGCATTCAACTAAAAGAAGGGAGAGAAGGGAGCGAGGGAGGTGTGGCCTGGCTCTGTTTCTGAGAACATGTGTCTTGTGTGGAAGGCCAAGCTGCATTGTGGAGGGGTTTTTCTACCTGAAATTCATTTCCGTGGATGGGTTTGCTTCTTGGAATCGTTTCCTCCTATCCAATATGAGGTCTGGCTCATGAATGGTTTTTACTTTACCATGGATTACTTCATGCACAGGTTGGGTACACTTTATATGCGCTTGTAGATACTGTAGAAGATGGAACTACATTTTCACGAAATATCAAATTTAAAAAAAAGATCAATTTCCTTTAAATCCAACCCCTGCAACCTCTTTCCAAGGGCTTTGAGATGTGGCTGAGTTCACACGAAACCAGCAACTGAGAGCAGAAACAATAGAAAAATGTTGTTGTGCATGTTGAAAGTTTTCTTTGAAACAAAATCATGTTGATAGCATCATTTCTTTCAATAATTTCATGGCCCTGTGTACCAGAAAAGCAAAAAGACTGCATTCATTAGGAATACATTATTAACTTAAATCTTCAAAGGAAAGGCTTAAAGCAGTGCTCACCGACGTACAGCCAGGCACAGCAGCATGAAGCCCCGCGCCCGTGTGTGTGTATTATTACAGCTATTAGAACTAATTGATGCACTAGCAGTTAATTAGTAGCCTGCATTCCCAAAAATGTTTGCAGGACAATTATGCTGAGCTGCTTTCAAAAGACTCAACATCTGAGAGCCATATTTGGCCACCTCTGCCTTGTGGGCCTGTCGTCACCCAACTTAGTCTTCATGGCGTCCGAGGAGGAGAAGGTAAATAAGACATCTCCACACACACTGGAATGGTGGTATTACACATGCCTCCATTTTCTTCACCCAGACACAAATCAATGTATGGTTTCTGTGTACTTAATGGTGAAGAAAGATAGGGAAAAATGAGGCAGGTACAAAGCAAACACCACAGCCGCAAACATGCACAGTGCTGAGCCACAAACGTGCACAGTGCTGGGCTGCAAACGTGCACAGTGCTGAGCCACAGACGTGCACAGTGCTGAGCCGCAGACGTGCACAGTGCTGAGCCACAGACGTGTACAGTGCTGAGCCGCAGACGTGCACAGTGCTGAGCCGCAGACGTGCACAGTGCTGAGCCACAGACGTGCACAGTGCTGAGCCGCAGACGTGCACAGTGCTGAGCCACAGACGTGCACAGTGCTGAGCCGCAGACGTGCACAGTGCTGAGCCGCAGACGTGCACAGTGCTGAGCCGCAGACGTGTACAGTGCTGAGCCGCAGACGTGCACAGTGCTGAGCCGCAGACGTGTACAGTGCTGAGCCACAGACGTGCACAGTGCTGGGCTGCAAATGTGCACAGTGCTGAGCCACAGACGTGCACAGTGCTGAGCCGCAGACGTGCACAGTGCTGAGCCGCAGACGTGCACAGTGCTGAGCCGCAGACGTGCACAGTGCTGAGCCACAGACGTGCACAGTGCTGAGCCGCAGACGTGCAGAGTGCTGAGCCACAGACGTGCACAGTGCTGAGCCGCAGACGTGTACAGTGCTGAGCCGCAGACATGCACAGTGCTGGGCTGCAAATGTGCACAGTGCTGAGCCACAGATGTGCACAGTGCTGAGCCGCAAGCGTGCACAGTGCTGAGCCACAGACGTGCACAGTGCTGAGCCACAGACGTGCACAGTGCTGAGCCGCAGACGTGCACAGTGCTGGGCTGCAAATGTGCACAGTGCTGAGCCACAGATGTGCACAGTGCTGAGCCGCAAGCGTGCACAGTGCTGAGCCACAGACGTGCACAGTGCTGAGCCACAGACGTGTACAGTGCTGAGCCGCAGACGTGCACAGTGCTGAGCCGCAGACGTGCACAGTGCTGAGCCGCAGACGTGCACAGTGCTGAGCCACAAATGTGCACAGTGCTGGGCTGCAAACGTGCACAGTGCTGAGCCACAGACGTGCACAGTGCTGAGCCGCAGACGTGCACAGTGCTGAGCCACAGACGTGTACAGTGCTGAGCCGCAGACGTGCACAGTGCTGAGCCGCAGACGTGCACAGTGCTGAGCCACAAACGTGCACAGTGCTGGGCTGCAAACGTGCACAGTGCTGAGCCACAGACGTGCACAGTGCTGCAAACGTGCACAGTGCTGAGCCACAGATGTGCACAGTGCTGAGCCACAGACGTGCACAGTGCTGAGCCGCAGACGTGCACAGTGCTGAGCCACAGACGTACACAGTGCTGGGCTGCAAACGTGAACAGTGCTGAGCCACAAGCGTGCACAGTGCTGGGCTGCAAACGTGCACAGTGCTGAGCCACAGACGTGCACAGTGCTGAGCCACAGACATGCACAGTGCTGAGCCGCAGACGTGCACAGTGCTGAGCCGCAGACGTGCACAGTGCTGAGCCGCAGACGTGCACAGTGCTGGGCTGCAGACGTGCAGTGCTGAGCCGCAGACGTGCACAGTGCTGTGCTGCAAACGTGCACAGTGCTGAGCCACAGACGTGCACAGTGCTGAGCCACAGACGTGCACAATGCTGAGCCACAGATGTGCACAGTGCTGAGCCGCAAGCGTGCACAGTGCTGGGCTGCAAATGTGCACAGTGCTGAGCCACAGACGTGCACAGTGCTGAGCCACAGACGTGCACAGTGCTGGGCTGCAAACGTGAACAGTGCTGAGCCACAGATGTGCACAATGCTGAGCCACACATGTGTACAGTGTGGAGCCACAGACATGCACAGTGCTGAGCCACAGACGTGCACAGTGCTGGGCTGCAAACATGCATAGTGCTGAGCCACAAGCGTGCAGTGCTGGGCTGCAAATGTGCACAGTGCTGAGCCACAGATGTGCACAATGCGGAGCCACAGACGTGCACAGTGTGAAGCTACAAATGTCCACAGCACAAACGTGCATGGCGATGAGCCACAAAGTGCATGGTGCTGAGCCACAAATGTGCACAGTGCAGAGCCCACAGTGTGCAAAGTGCCAAGCCCTGGTGCTGATCTGGACCTTTTTAAGGACATTAACCTGTTTAACTGTGGCCGGAATCTGAAGGCAGGGACCCTGGCAGGAACAGGGCGTCTCTCTGGACACTAAAGGCATTTAGCATCATTGTGCTCTCCTTGGCCTCTCATTCCTCCCTCTGCCCCACCCCTACCCTTGAGCTTTGGCTGTCCGGTGCAAGTACTGTGGACAATGTGTTTACTAGCATGGTTCCTGCCTTAGGACCTGAGGGGTGGCTATGTCACCCCAGGTTCCTATGAATGTGTCCTCTTCTCTCTGTGGACCATCCCAGGAACATCTGCACTGTTGGGTCAACGGCCATATTCCACCTGAGCAGCTTTTCTACGTTTCCCGCCTCCCTGCTTGCCAGAAGGCTTCTGCACATGCTCCACTTGCTAGAGACCGCCATCTCTGTCCAGAGATCGTTTCATAGCAAAAATGTGCAGGTTTCATACCTAGAGCCGCAGAGCCTGTGTGCAGTGTGATTACGTACTCATTCCTGTCATCTCAAAGGCTTACCTGGCAGAAATGTATTCTGTCAGTGTGTGGCTTCAGATGTGACATCTGGGAGAGCACTCTGGAGGAGACACCCTCAGAGCTATCCTCAGGGATGAGTCAGAGTTTGGTGCGTGATTTGGGAAAGAGCATTTGGGTAGAAGGAAGAGCATTGCAAAGGCAGGAAGGGCTGGAACAGTCCCACACAGCTGGAGCAGTGCTCAGCAGGTGAGCCAAGTTCAGAGGGTTGGGTTTCTTGTCGAGAATCATCTTGGCGAGACCCCCCCTGAGCATCAGCTAAGTGGGAGGTGGGGTCCTCTCCTCTCTCCCTATGCCAGCATCTGCATGCAGATGTCCACGCTGGTGACCCCCTTAGTTGAAGAGATGCTTTCCCCTTTATGTGTTCTTGGCACAGATTTTGTGTGTTCTCCATGCTGTTTCATTGGACACGTGTCTGTTACAGTGCAGAGCTGTGCCGTTCGGGTTACTATCACTTTAGGGTATATTTTGAAGCCAGCAAATGTACCATCACCAACGTTGTTCTTCTTATTCAAGGTTTCTTTGGCTTCCCAGGGTCTCTGTGGTTTCATATGGACTTTAGGATGTCCTTAAAAAAAAAACATTGGAAATTTGTCAGGGATTCAAGTGTAACCATTATGGAAACACTAACATCTTCACGGAGTGGCTTCTTAACCGTGAGTGCTGGTGCCCTTCTGTTTATGCATGTCATCTTTGATGTCTCCATCCCCGTCTGGCAGTTCCCGCTGCACTGACCTTTTACTTCCTTGCTTACATGGATCTGTAAGTATTTTGTTTTACTTTTGTGATTAGAAATGGGGATGTTGTCTTGGTTTTTCCCGTTGTTTGCTGGAGTGTAGCAACACTACTTACTTGTAGGTTGATTTTGTGTCCTACAATTGGTACTTCACTGTTCTGTTTTTCCTAGTTAGCTTTACAAGATTGGAATTCTGCCATTTATGTGGACATGGATAACCCAGGTGACATGACCCAGACACAGTAGGCACGTACTCTATGACCTCAGTGACATGTGGACACCTAGAACAGAACAGAATGGTGACAGCGAGGGGCTGTTTGGGCTGGGGGAGAGCTTGGGGAGATGTTGCCCAAAGGGCACAACATCTCATATAGGAGAGGTAAGTTCAAGAGGTGTGGGACATGCCCGGAAGTCAACCAGCTGGCCCCGCCTGTTTCTCAGTCCTGGGGCCACGTGTGGCTAAGATGGCGCCTAACGATGAACCTGGAGGCGGTTCTGTGGGCCTGTGATGCACCGGCTCTTCCACCCTTACACCCCTCCCCTTCCTGCCAATCTTTGACCTGATTGGCTCCTGTGCCCTATTTAGCTGTATGTATTTCCTCAATAAATGAGATCTTGCACCGACTTGACTCCCAGACGTGTCTGATTGTCCTCCGGTGTGGGCGGTCTGTCGGCCCTTTCCTTTCTTGGCTCGTCCGATTGTACCTTTCCCATCTCTCCTGAAGGTCAGGGGAGCACGGGGGGGGGGCGCTAAAAACCCCGACAAAGAGGACCAGTTTTCAGTAAACAACACCGCATTATGACCTCATGGAGGAGGTGGGAGGCTGGGGAGGGGGTGAGGGTCCCTCCAGTGTGGGAAGAGCAGCGTCTGGTGAGACCCACACACTTCAGCCTGTCTTCAGGTCCAGACAGGCCTGCCCGCTCCTACCTATCGTCACGGTTTGTTTCACACCTACATCTACCAGGCAAGTAATGGCTGCCGAAGGCCACCTCTCCTCAGGCACCTGGCCTGCTGGGCGCCTCCCAGGGCCCACTTTACTATGATGCCCTCTGCTATGCCTGTGACCTTCTGTGATGCCCTCTGCTATGCCTGCGACCTTCTGTGATGCCCTGTGC
This sequence comes from Perognathus longimembris pacificus, assembly GCF_023159225.1. Classification (NCBI taxonomy): domain Eukaryota; kingdom Metazoa; phylum Chordata; class Mammalia; order Rodentia; family Heteromyidae; genus Perognathus; species Perognathus longimembris. Next base: position 58,790,269 of record NC_063175.1, on the reverse strand, counting down.
CGGGCCTGCGACCTTCTGTGATGCCCTGTGCTGTGTGTGCCGTGCCTGCGACCTTCTGTGATGCCCTGTGCCGTGCCTGTGACCTTCTGTGATGCCCTCTGCTATGCCTGTGACCTTCTGTGATGCCCTGTGCCGTGCCTGCGACCTTCCGTGATGCTCTGTGCTGTGTGTGCTGTGCCTGTGACCTTCTGTGATGCCCTGTGCCATGCCTGCGACCTTCTGTGATGCCCTGTGCCGGGCCTGCGACCTTCTGTGATGCCCTGTGCTGTGCCTGTGACCTTCTGTGATGCCCTGTGCTGTGTGTGCCGTGCCTGTGACCTTCTGTGATGCCCTGTGCTGTGCCTGTGACCTTCTGTGATGCCCTGTGCCGGGCCTGCGACCTTCTGTGATGCCCTGTGCCGGGCCTGCGACCTTCTGTGATGCCCTGTGCTGTGTGTGCCGTGCCTGCGACCTTCTGTGATGCCCTGTGCCGTGCCTGCGACCTTCTGTGATGCCCTGTGCCGGGCCTGCGACCTTCTGTGATGCCCTGTGCTGTGTGTGCCGTGCCTGTGACCTTCTGTGATGCCCTGTGCCGTGCCTGAGACCTTCTGTGATGCCCTGTGCTGTGCCTGTGACCTTCTGTGATGCCCTGTGCTGTGCCTGTGACCTTCTGTGATGCCCTGTGCTGTGCCTGTGACCTTCTGTGATGCCCTGTGCCGGGCCTGCGACCTTCTGTGATGCCCTGTGCCGGGCCTGTGCCTTCAGCAGGCATTGGTCTCTGTGCTCTCTAACTCCGAGTGGCTTTACCTGACAGCTGGCACTGTTTCTTCTGCCCACGGCACACATGGCAGCCAGGGTGGTGATGCTAAACATGGTGATGGACTCGGACACTGTGGTGGTGCCCGTTGTAGCTCTGGGAGGTTGGGCTGTGGGAAGGTGTTTTCAACAAGAAAAGAGCAGATTCTACTGAAAATGTACCTACCGAGATAATTCAATTTCATCTGTAAAAAGGGCTTTATTCAGAAATCGTCAGTGATATGATACAGCTAATTAAGGCATGCATGGTGTTACCAGTTTCATTAGAGGGGATAATATTGCACAAGAAAAATAAGAAATCATTATGATGGATGTCCCAACATTACATTACATGTTAATGAAGTGTAAATGATCTAATTATTTTTGAAAGAATACAGATTCGATTAAACTGTCGGAATTAAATTGGAAAGGACAGCCTATTGTACTTTTTATGTACAGACAAGTTAACGTTAATTAGGCACAATCTACAGGAACAAATGAGGCACGACCCTCGGTGAACAATCATGGATCCTTTGCTCAAGGCAGGTTTCATAAAGAATTATATTAGGGAAAAATTGTAAGTCAATTAAATACAGTGCTGTAGCAGTGGGAGGGAAAATGAGGGAGGCCTTGGTTCTTCCCTTTCCTTCCTCACAGGCTTTAGAGCAGAACAATTCTGCCAATTGCTCTCCACCACAAATTTCATAAATTCAGTGCTACTCTTGGAGGTGGTTACCAGCTTTCTTTTCTTTGTATGCCCCCGGAACAGCATCCAGAGCCAGCATAATTGACCAGGCGCTCCCAGACAGGAGGGCCTTGTCCCCATTTCCACTGGGGTCGGATGGCCCTTGTGATGAGGATAGCTGCCATTTCTCCTTCTGTGCCAGGGCAACTATCTGTGGTCTACCGCCACTGTCTGCTTCTAGTCTGTGGACAGGATGAGAGGACAGAGGACTGAGGAGGGGAGGAGTCAGGGAGATGAGAAAAAGTCAGAGTGAAGCAAGGAGACAGACTCTATAAACCACCAGCACAAAGCTATTTTATTCTCAGGTGGAAAATGAACACATGGAACATTCTGCATCTAGCTTCGTAACTACATACCTTTAATGCATATGGGATCCGGTTCCGAGGTCAGATGTGTTAAAAGAATCTGGAAAGGTCAGAGGCCATGGCAGTTCTTGAACCTCAGTGTAGCCCCAGCTTCTGGGGTGGCGGCTAGTTTGTGTTGTGTGGTGGACAGTCCATGTGTTCTGTGTGGTGCTCTGTGGTGGACAGTCCAGGTTCTGTGTGGTATTGTGTGGTGGACAGTCCGTGTGTTCTGTGTGGTACACAGTCCATGTGTTCTGTGTGGTGCTGTGCGGTGGACTGTCTATGTGTTCCGTATGCCATTGTGTGGTGGACAGTCCATGTGTTCTGTGTGGTGCTCTGTGGTGGACAGTCTGTGTGTTCTGTTTGGTGCTCTGTGGTACACAGTCCATGTGTTCTGTGTGGTGCTGTGTGGTGGACAGTCCAGGTGTTCTGTGTGGTGTTGTGTGGTGGACAGTCGTGTGTTCTGTGTGGTGCTGTGGTGGACAGTCCCTATGTTCTGTGTGGTGTTGTGTGGTGGACTGTCCATCCGTTATATAAGCTTGTTAGCTTCTCAGTCTCATTTCAGAAGATCTTATGTTTCCACAGTGAAGTTCTACATCTGATAAAATTGTGTTCTTGTTTAATTATGTGGTGTCCAACTTCACCAAGACTGAATGTACAGAAATGTGATTGAAGGCCTCAGTTAGGGGATGATAATTTTCAAAGATGATTAACATACTGAAGGATTTCTTTCTAGAGTCTAGTTAATTGTCAGAATTCATTAAAAATAAAACGTTGTCACTATGTTCCAAGAACATATTTATTTCATAAAACAAGGTCAACCACACACCACCCTGTACCTTCTACTCTGCAGGAAAGCTCACTGGGGGCAGAATGGGAAGAGGGCCATGGTCTTCTGGTGTGTAGAACAAGAATATTTCTTTTTACACGCAGCTCCAAAACTTTAGGGTAATTATTAATAATTAGAATTGAGAGAAAAAACCCATACCAAGTGAGTTATTCAGTGTAATTTGCAATTAACAATGGCTTTCTCTTTGGAACTCGGGTGTCAGAACAAGGGAGTCACGCAGCCTTTTTGTTTTAATTTTTGGCTGCTGAGGGATAAAGACTTAGAAAAACCTTGTTGAGGAAACCACACGCTTGAGCATTACAGAAATTAAGAAAGCGCACACATCAACAACAACAGAAAGCAATTTGTAAAACGCATGGAATTTGGGTTTAAAGCGTGTTTGGATTCTGCTCAAATGGAACACACACAAAAGGTGCTCACAGCAAGCCGGCTTTCTGTTTTTACATTTTTGTGGTATATGCTAAGTACATGCATCCAGAAGAATATTCACTGGGCAGTTTCCATGGCTGTGGAGCCTTCAGACTCTGGGGCACCCATGACCATGGAGAACAGGAGAAGGCCTTCAGGTATCTTAGACGGACCTGTAGCTATCAGTGCTGACCTTAGGCATGAGGTACTGGTCACTAGCAACAGATATTGACTGTGGGCCTCACGGGCTGACCACGGGCACTGTGTGCCAATCACAGCGCGAGGTGTTGACGTGGATACCAGGTATTGATCACAGAACTTGGTACTGACCATGGGCATCAGGAGCTGATTAGCACCAAATGCTACCTGCAGCTCTTTGTGGGCTGCACTTAGGAAATGGAATTTCCTGCATAGGAATAGTTGTCAATCATCAGAACTGTACTTAAAACCATATTTAAAACCACTGCTTCCTGAGACGAATAGTTAAAGACAAAGCTCTTTGATGTCCATGCAAGGTGGTGGAGGTACTCTGCCGTGATCACCTAGCTGGCCAGGAGAGCATCGGTATATATTGACATGGTACAAATGTCATTTATTTTTTCGTTGTAACTCAGGAAATAATCAAGAGCCCTTGAGATGGCCAAGCTGGCAAGAACTGTGTAATAAGACCCCATGCCAGAATATATAATCTGTGCTATAAAATATAAAATGCAGTATTTTGTTAGCAGCTAATAATGCATTAACAGTTATTCCCTTGTTCTACCCATTGGGTCATAGTATAATTGATTTTAGTTAATATTCGTTAGGCTTATGTCCTGTGTATCAAGGACTCAACTAGATTTTGTAAATTTCTCACAGAGGAGAAAAATGTAATATTTTATTCCATAGCATGCTGAGCAGTAAAAAAAAAAAGATCTATTTAGCTATGTCAGAGAAAGCTGGGGTAGGAGGGGTGAGCAAGGCGCTGCTGCTTTGTACCCTGGTTCTATCTGCTCCATGAACAAGGACCTAGGTTCTTGATGGCCAGCACCCTCGAGCAGGGCAGTCATAGCTTAGTGCTCAGAACATGGCTAACGTTGGTGTCATCTACGTGGTGGCCATTCAGAGACCCTCACAGGCACCGCGGAGGGCCGACACACTGTGCACTACTGTGGCACATGGGAGATCAGCAACGCAACAAGGAGAAAACCGTTAACTGCCGCATACCCGACCCGCTGCCAGACAGGAGATGGGTCACCTCTGACCTGGACATCAAGAACCAAGCAGGCCCTCTGGGTTCTGTGGGCAAAGAATCCAGAGCTTGAGCTTGGCAGGCAGAAGCAGCCAGGCTCAGGCTTTGCCTGAAGGAATGCTGACAAGAGGGAGCTGGGGCAGCCCAATGCCCCTGGCCGGTGTGGCATAGGAAAGACGCCTTCAGAGCCCATGGGGCATCTGGCCTTTGCAAGCCGAGAAGAGCAAAGGCAAATGTGTTGTCTCCTGGTGTCAGAGTGGTTAGGAACATGTGGCCTGGTACCCTCCATGGCTTGGCTGTTCACCCACCCCACCCAGCCAGCTCGGGCTCTGCCTCCATTTCCTCGCAAACCAGGGCCCTGCAGTCCCTGCCCTTCAGCTTGGCCGTGTGCTCTATGGGGTGGAGGGACACCTCCATCACGGGTTTACAGCTTGCTTATGTCCACTGGGACTTGGGTCATCTGGGTACCTCTTGGCACCCCCCCCCCCAGAGCAGCCATCTTGCCCACCCCAGGACACGGTGGTAGCCTATCTCACGCAAGTCACCACTTAATGATCTTTTATTTTTCAGTTTGCAAAAATATTTTATATCTATCATTAGGAACAAATGCAAAGGTTATTAAATCACATTCCACCAATTCCAAATGCCTAGTACATCGTGTTAATTATTTAAACTTTGTTGAAAGTATAAACGTGATTGCTATTTGGGGGGTATTTTAATCTATTCAAAGAAACTGGACGCAAGTGTGTGGCCAGCGCGGCCCACAACCCAGCTGTTCCCAGCTGTGCATCTGGGGCAGCATGTTCAGATGTAGTGCTACCAAGTTCGTGTTTTGATACTTGAAATTCTTTTTGCAGATCACCATGAAACACATATTCCAAATTAGAAAAACAATAGAAAATGCTTATAGACGAGGAAGTACATGGCTCTTAATTATGTTAAAATACCCAGCCTTAATTAAGCCACAGAAATGCATTAGGATTATCCTGAAAATTTTCACCTTTCAGATGAAACTCAGTGATGTAATGGTTTGGAGGAAGATCAGAGAGCAGGCAGGTTGACTCATCGCTACAAATGGTATAAACTGGCATAATTTCATCTATGGAGAACAATCTGGTAATGCCGAAATATAACCATGTATATTCTTTAACTCAGCTGGTTTTACTTATGTACTTGTAGGAAATGCTGAACATCAGTAGTCCCTGAGTCGCTGTGTGTTTAGTGGCGAAACACTAAGACAATGTGCAGGTCCACGGAAAAAAACTAATACAATGTTCATGTCCACAGAGAAAGGTATGGGCCGATGATTGTGGAGCGTTCATTCTGTGGCATGAAACCTGAAGTCGTTCTGCATGCATTCATGTGGAAATAATCCCAAGAAAGAGAAACCACACATGGGATTGCTGTCCGTTTCAGTTACTTTTATGACCTCCTCAGGAGCACTGCCCGTCACCTAGCCGGGGTGGTCACTGTAGGAAGGCGCTGGCTGGTGGGGGCAGCTGATCTCCCTCCTGGGGAGTCAGTGGCATTGCTGCTGGCTGTGTGGGGCTGTCTGGGGGTGGCAGCAGATGGGACGGGGTTTGAGCCTGACTCACGCCGAGGTACGTTCACTCCGGCCCACTGGCTGAGCGTCGCTCACTGTGGTGTGCTGGCAGCGACCTGTCTTCTCACTCGGGGACAGCTGGTGGCCCACAGCCGTCCTTGCTCTATGAGAATTTTCCTGAAGGTGGTGAAGTCAGACCAAAGAGGAAGCCTTTTGTAAATCTCCTTAAGCCCGTCTGGAAGAGGGCGGAGAGGCTCAGGGTGACCTGCTCATGTGACGGAGGGCTGTGGACACTGAGAAGCCCCTTTGAAGGCTGCCAGCCAGCTGCGTCTCTGGGAGGCTATGGTGTGGCTCAGCCCCAGTCTGGGAGCCCAGAGCAGAAAGACCGGGGAGCTTCCAGTCCAGGCTGCCGACCCGTCTGGAGCCTCCAGGGTAGACAGCTGGAGCTGTGTGGTCCAGGCCAGGTGAGAGAGGCCTTGGTGCTCCTGGAAGGAACTGAGCCTGTTCACGCGGGGGCCCTGGTCCAGAGAGATGGCCTTTGGACTGTGTTGAGTCGTAACTGTAGAGCTTTGTCATGTAGAGCAGCGGCCCCCTGACTGCAGAGGTGCAACCCACTTCCTTCCTGGGACCCCGCGGGGGCTTCTCCCTGAAAGCACGGAGCAGAGCGTTGACAGGCCTCTGCCTCACCCAGCGGCGTCGGAAGTGCTGTGCTCAGCAACTGCGACAGAGACCTCTGGAAAATGCTGTGCAGGTCGCCTCTGCGGGTTATTGATGCGGCTCCGGAGCTGGCCCGGGGCCTTGCCCTCCTGGCATGCGTGCCTGGAGGCAGATACCGTGCATCCTGGCGCATCGTGCTGAGCCTCCCGAATGTGATACCATTCTTTGATTTTACTTCATCCGGCGAGCCAGCACGGCCATCAGCTAGGTGAATTTCCTGCGCCCTGCTGACTAAGCCCTGCAGCCAGGCCGGGCCCTGTGGACACTCCTGGTCACAGACTTGGGCCTGGTGGTGGGACCGTGGTACCACACGGGTTTCTTGGACTCCTCTGTTCCTGGGGTTGGGTGGATGAGGCCTCTAGGGCAAGAGTGAACCCTGCCCCGCACTACCTCTTCCTCCATCTTTGAGATTTGTGCCTTCGGCAAGGACTTTGTGGTGAGGAAGTGTAGTGTCAGGGGATGTGCCTAGCTGTGTGAACTGAGGAGCTGTCAGACACCTGTCCTGATTGTGGAAGTTTGTGCTCCTGGTTCCTGTTTGTCTTTCTGCGTGTGCTTGAGGATGAACAGAGCTCTCAGCAGTGGGGGCCCAGGTCACACATGGTGGACCACCCCAGCCACGTGGACACATAGCTTAGACCACGCCAGCTGTGTAGACACACAGCATAGACCACCCCAGCTGTGTGGACACATAGCATAGACCACCCCAGCTGTGTGGACACATAGCACAGACCACCCCAGCCACATGGACACATAGCATAGACCACCCCAGCCCTGTGGACACACAGCATAGACTACCCCAGCCATGTGGACACACAGCATAGACTACCCCAGCCACGTGGACACACAGCATAGACCACCCCAGCCATGTGGACACAGCATAGACTACCCCAGCCACGTGGACACAGCATAGACTACCCCAGCCACGTGGACACAGCACAGACCACCCCAGCGTGTGGACACATAGCACAGACCACCCCAGCCACATGGACACATAGCACAGACCACCCCAGCCATGTGGACACATAGCATAGACCACCCCAGCTGTGTGGACACATAGCACAGACCACCCCAGCCATGTGGACACACAGCATAGACTACCCCAGCCATGTGGACACACAGCATAGACTACCCCAGCCACGTGGACACACAGCATAGACCACCCCAGCCACGTGGACACAGCATAGACTACCCCAGCCACGTGGACACATAGCACAGAGCACTCCAGCTGTGTGGGCACATAGCACAGACCACCCCAGCCACATGGACACACAGCATAGACCACCCCAGCCATGTGGACAGCATAGACCACCCCAGCCATGTGGATACACAGTGTAGACCACCTCGGCCACGTGGACACATAGCACAGACCACCCCAGCCATGTGGACACATAGCACAGACCACTCCAGCCATGTGGACACATAGCGTGGACCACCCCAGCTAGGACTGAAGGGTTTGCTCCTGGCTGAGGTGGAAGACCTGAGCTGGTAGGACTAGAGCCCCTCAGCTTTGTGTTCAGTTGAACTCATTGGACAGCACTGCCATTGATGCCATGCAAAAGATCATGCAAGAAGTAGCTGGATGGAATCGAGGAGGGTCAGTGCTGTTTTGCATCCCATGGGTTGAGTGTCTGAAAGATGGGCAAGAGTAAGTTCTGGAAGGCAGATGGGTCTGGCATCCAGGAACTTCCCAGGGCTGTGAGGGGGAGAACAGAGCTGCCATTGTCACTTTTCCGCTGGAGTGTGGGCTCCCAAGGGGTGGTGTGCTTCTGTATTTCTTGGCCAGGCCGTGGCAGTGTATGACAGCAAGGGGCCAGGAGCACGCAGGTGCAAGTGGAGATGTGGGGAGCCAGAGAAGGCTCCCCATGAGGGACTGAGTGGACCCCAGGCAGAGGTTCTATGTGGACGTGGCTCAGAGCCAGACCAAATGAAGCTCATTGAGAGCCGGGCCCCAGGCCAGGCATCCGTGTCTGAGGAAGAGGTGGCTCCTCTTCTCCAGGGGAGGATTGAGGGGCCTGTGTTCTGTTACTGTGGGTGCTTCACCGCCTGCAGGGTGGAAAGTGGCCATTTTATCTGGGTCAGAAATGAGGAACGGGCAGGACTGAGAATCTCAAGCATGGCTCTGGCCCAGGTCTCCCAGCTGTGCCGGGTGGCTGTGGTCTGGAGTCCCAGGGGGCTGGATGACCGGCTCGGGCTTGCAGGACCCTGGCTGGCTCTGAGTGGAGGGTCACTTGGACCGGGGAGGGGACGCAGCACCTGCCCTGACCTGGGGCGGGGTGAAGTCACCTGGGAGAGCAGCTTGATGCCACTTGGATCTTCTGGATAGGAGTTCCGGGCCCACGGGGCAGAACTGTCATCAGGACCCCTCAGTGCTACAGTCCTGGGGTGCTGGTGTCTGCAGCCAGCACCTGCGTGCTATGTGCGAGGCCCCTGTCCTCTCCTCCTGTGCCCAGTGTGCTGTCTGGTGATGTGGCGATGTGTTCCGGTTCCTGCTAGCTGGGATCTGACCCGGACTTCATTCATTTGTCAAAAAGTTGCGCATAAAGATCACGCGCAGTGCCTTTGCTAGAGTGACAATTCCAGGAAGCACAATGGCATCCTAGAAGAAGGGAGAAGATCAGATCCCTGGCTGGGTTTGTGGGGATGCGGGGAGCAGCGCCGCGTGCCCAGCCTCGGCGGTGAGCGCTGTGGCTTCCTGCAGGATAGCTGTGAGGTCCAGCCCCCTCTCAGACTGCCCGGAGCACACGGGCATCCAACAACGGCCACATACCACCCTCAGAACTTGCGGGATGCATGGGACTTATCCTGAGGGGTTTACATTGCAAACCTCGTAAGAAGCTGATTTTTTCCCCAGTGATTCTCAAGGAAGCCAATTGCACCAGGCCTGTAGAGCCCATTCCCTGCACGCAGCAATGCACCTGCCGTGCAACTTAGGGTGCCATAATTGGATAGCCAGCTTTCCACCGAACGCATGCAGAAGCAGCGCCCAGAGGGACCTCAGGTGACCCCGGAGCTGCTGCCGAGGCCATCACTGAGAATTAACATGAAGGGAGGAAGCGTGCGTGTGTGCGGTGTGTGTGCATGTGCGTGTGCACGTGTATGTCATTTGGGAGCACTGCCACACACCCAGACCAGTCCACCAGGCTCTCCAGGTTGAGACCAGCCACTGGCTGGCTTCCTGAATTGTGTCCCCGGTGTGCACAGTACTTAGAGCAGTGGTTATGCTACAATGAATGCTGCTCACTGCTCCTCAGATCTGTCCAGGCCAACATAGGAGCAGTGTGTGCTGAACAGATTACAAAAACCAGCTCTTAGCTGCCTGAATTGCATAAGCTCTATGATTCATGTTTGTTAAAAATCATAAAAACCACTGTTGACAATTTTTGGAAAATACAAAAAGTTACCTAAAGTTAGTAAGTACAGACTGTAAGCATCTCTAACCAGCATCACAGATAGCATTTCCTACCTTTCCTCCCCTCCTCTCCTTCTGTCCTCTGTTTCCTTAAAATATCTACCCTTCCCCCCTCTATCATCCACTTACCCTTCCTTTCATCCAGCCATCACCATCCATCCCTCCCTCTTCCTGCCCCTCCCTCCCATCTGCTCACTCTTCTTTTCCTCTATTCATCCTTCCAGCTCGTCAACATCCCATCCATCCATCCATCCATCCATCCATCCATCCATCCATCATCCATCCATCCTCTGTCCATCCTCCCTCCTCTCCACCTCCTTCCTTGGAGACAAAGAACTAGCTCAGGGACAGGAGTGAGGGGCGCGAGTCCTGGGATGGGCGTGGGGCCTCTGAGCAGCCTCAGACGGAAGCATCAGGAAGCTGTCTAGACGTTGCGGGAGTTCAGGAGGGCCGGGGGGAGGAGCAGGTGCTCGCGGGCTGGGTTGGGGGGAAGGAGAGGCAGGTGCCGAGCCCCCCTCGGTGGAAGTTCGGTTGGTGGGTCATCCAGCAGGGTAGGTGACTGAGATGTAAAGGAGAGCGATGGGAGGGTGAGGAGATGAGGACAGAGAGGCCGTCTCCGGCCACCTCCGCGGGGAGACGCGGCCCCGGGAACAGCATTGCCAAGTTTTGAGTAGGAGCGTGTGAGCTGCCAATGTAGGAGAATGGCCCTGGGAGCTGGGCAAAGCAAGGTGCTTGGGCCTGGGGTAGGGGAGCGGTGTTGGGGTTACGAGGTCGGCCCCAGGCTGGGATGTGCCACAGGGAGCGCTTTGAGATGAGAGCTGCCCTTATTCCTAAATGGTGCCAGGAGAGTTTTCATTGCAGGCTTCATGGTGAGAAAACCACCTTTCAGATGATGAACTCTGTGTCTGCCTGCGGGAAATGAGATGAGACCGGGATTCTGAGTGTGGGGGCCCGGTTCCCCTGCAGTGAGGCCCCTGCCATCGAGGTCGGCCTGTGTCTTCTAAATGCTTCGCTGGCCTGCATGGGCTGCACGCAGGCTCGGAGCGGTGGCCTGAAGTGGGGAGAGCGGAGGCTTTCCAGACATCCCCTCCCTAGCACACAGACTCAAAGAGAAAGCTAGTAAATCGTGGGCCACGGGTTCAAGATCAAGAGCACTTCATGGACAGGCTCCCAACCTTCAGGGGTGGAGATCAGCAGGGCAGGACCCCAGCCTGGACGAGGGCTGGTGGCGGGCAGTTGTGGCCCGCAGGGGTAATGATGTCGCTGTCTCTGGCTCGGGGTGGGAGGAGGCGCCATCTGAACACTGACTGGTTCAGGTAGTTTCGATGGTGATGACAAGATCAAACCTATGCTGTCCATCTGCAGATGGCCAAGCCTTCTGATAAGAGGGGAGCTCTTTGCAGGGGGTGGGGGGCAGGTGCCTTTTGTAATTCCGCGGGGACTTCTCAGGGCCCTTAACTCTCCGCTGAAAGCTACTTTTCCGGACCTGTTGAATGCATTCGGGCGCCATCAGGAATGCAACCTGGGGCACCTGGCATTCACCATGGTTCCTCGCATGTTAGCCTTGTCACCCACCAGCTTGGTGTCAGCAGCACAAGGGGCGGGGAGCTGCCTGAGCCTGGGGGTCGTCTGTTGCCTGCCGCCCCTGCCAGCCCGCGGCTTCATTGCCCCTCATGCCACGGTCCGGGTGTGCGGACACAAAGCCCGCCCCAGTTGACAGTCTCCGGGCCATCCGTGACGCCTTTGAACAGGACGTTTATGTCGGTTGGTGGAGGCGAAGCTTCACAACAACAAAGCAGCAGTAAATTTTCACACTCTAGTACAATTTGGCGCAGTCCAATTTAGTCATGGTCTTTAAACAATGAAAGCGGAGGCACAGACTGACTGAATGCCAAAATTAGCCAGTCCCAAGGAGAGCTAGAGGCGGATTCAGTCATTTTCCGAAGGGGATCAGGAGCAGAGGAAGGGCACGCCGAAGGGACAGCACGCAGGAGGAGAGTGACCCTCCGTGGGTGTCCTGGGACCCCGGGCTGAGGGGCTGTGAGTCCTGGACAGAGGCTGAGTTTGCTGAGATCTAAGCTGGCAGAGATGTGGGGGTGCGAGGGGGGGGTGACCTCGAATGAGCATCGGTTTGTTTCTACGATAGGAGAAGAATCTGTATGGGAAAGTTGCTGTGAGAGTTAAGTACCATAGTTCAGTTAAATCTGCTAGCTACAATGATATGGAAAGGAGAGGGATCGTCCATAAATGACAGTGCACCCACACAGCTCACCTTGCCCACCCAGCCGAAGCCCGTGACGCCGCCTGTAGCCTGTCCTTCCACCCTTGGCCTCATCATCCCCCTCTGTGGGCCAATGCTTTTAAACCAGGTTCCGTGGCCTGTTACATTTAGCCATCATGCCCAGGCCTCCTCTCTCTCGCTCTGTGTGAGCTGTGGCATCTTCTCCTGACCTGTCACGTGTGTGTGAGTGTGAGCTCAGCCACACTGACTGTGGCCATCACCTTTGCCCAGGCCTGGCTTGCCACACAAACAACCGTGGCTCCCACACAGGCTAAGGGGAGACCCGGACTGCTGGGTGGACTTTCTGCCTCTGGCTGTGTTCTCTGCGTGGTTGTTCCTGACTTTGTGTTGTCTGTGTGACTCTTCCTGACATGGGCTGTGTTGCCTGTGTGGTTGCTCCTGCCTCTGGCTGTGTTGTCTGTGTGACTGTTCTTGAATCTTCCCTGAGGTCCACTCAGGGCCCTGTAGTTTTCACTGGTGCACATGTCTGCCTCATGCTTAAGAATGCCCCTCATGCTGTTTGGAGGAGCTCTGTGTTTGTGGCCCAGAAGGGCCTGGCTTAGAGTATAAATATTTTGTCATTTGGGGGTCCCTTCCCGCGTGACCCAAGTGGTTGTCTTCTCTGCCCTGTGGCCCCACACAGCCTGGCGTTCACTAGGTCCAGGCGACACTAGCTGTCCAGCCAGGGAAAGAGGCTGCTGACAACGTGGTGAGCAAAAGTAAATATACTTTCTATATAACATATATTATATATTTACTGAGCTTACAAACCCCAGATAGCTTTGAAATGGAGTTTCCTGAAACCGTTCAAAACCACTAGAATTCCTCCTCCTAATCTGAATTAAAAACAAACAAACAAACAAAAAATAATTTAAGAAAATCAAACCTACCCAACATGTGAAGTTTAGAATAGAAAATTTAACCCTGGGAAAAAACCTGGAAAAGCCAAAGATTATACAAGACATTCATCCTCATGCTGATTTTTTTTTTTTTTTGTACAATCCTGTGTTGTGCTCAAAACAAAAATCTGAGAATACTTCTTAACGGGGAAAACAAAGCTCAGGACCGGCCATACATCTGTGAGTTTTGAAACAAAGGTTTGTTTGTGTGCCTCAGTCACTCTGCTCATGAAAGCAGACCCTTACTTGAAAAACTTTCCAGGGAAACACTCTAAACCAACATCCTGGTATAAATTTGCAAAACGCAATACAGGCCTGATTGTTTTTGGAGTGGATGCAGGCCGCATACGAATAGCTCTTTCTGAAACGTAATGTTCTTTGCACGGCTCAGTGGCTAATGTACAATAAATCAACAAAAGAGCGCTTCAATAAAGCTATTGGGCAGCGGCAAGGCCACTGTTATTTTATCTTTTTACAGTATTTAATTGGAAGGTTTTTCCTGAAACTCTAGCCAGCCTTCAAATTACGAGATTCCATATAAGAAGAGATTGATAAGAGAAAAAAATTTTTTTTTCTAGGATTTTTTCCTTACAAGAGAGCAAGTTTTTGCAGAGGGAGAATAAAGTTACAAGTGTCTAGCATTTTGCTGAGAGAGAATGAAATCAGATGCTGAACGGAGCGGATAGGAAGGCTGGGAAAATGCAGAGCTGGCAGGAGTGCCCGGTCAGTGCGGGCCCCACTGTCGGCCCTGCACCATGCTCCAGGTGTCCCGCATTCAAATGATACTATTATTCATAGACCCGAGCAGAGTATTAAACTCCCCCCCAAAAATCATTTGCAACTGAATAAAGATATAATCCTGGAAATATAACTCTCCATTAAGGGTCCCCATCAACAACACAAGAGCCCCATTGTGAAGGAGTTATGTATATTTATCAAGTAAAAAAAAAAAAACTTGTCTTAGTGCTTACATGTTAATAGAAAACTTTTATAGCCCTGGTCTCAGAACTAGTTATGCATAAAATGTAAAGCATCTATTATTCTTTGGCAAACTCTTTAACGTTTGACAGTGAATTGCTAATACATGAATGGTCTCTGGCACCCGGGTGCCGAGCTTCTTCCTGGCTCGCAGGCGCTGCTCGGGAGTGGGCAGGATGTGCGGCCTCCGTGCCAGGGACCTGCGCTTCCTGCGCGTCCTTCGCAGGCCTGCTACCTTCCTGTGGCCGTCACTGCACCTCGCTTGGTATGCGTGGCGACTGGCAGGTGCACCGTCTGGGCTTTGCCCTTCCCGTTGGCCGGCCGGCCCGCGTTGGCCGGGGTTGGTCCCGTTCTCCGCTGAGTACTGGCTGGTCTGTGGCAGGCCGCCTCCCCTCCCGCAGGGCCCTGACCTCACACCCTGTGGGGAAGGCCTGGGAGGCTGCCCCAGGGAGCAGAAAGCGGGCCTGGGAGATGGGGAAGAATGCCGGGGAGGAGCTCTCCCACTCCAAGGGGTGGCCTGTCCTTCTCAAACCCGTGTCACTTTTCACACATGGCTGTGATGTCTAATCCGACCTGCTTCCTGGCTGGGCGGACAGTGTCTGGGCTCAATTCCTCCTCCCAGGGGTCACATCCAGGCAGAGCTACTGTGTCCGAGCTGGCCGTGAGTGTGTGTGCGCGCGTGCACGCCTGTCGGCACCCTCACTCGCCTCTGCTCCTCACCAGCCTCAGCCTCTGGCACTGCTCCTGCACGGTCTCCACCAAGACCGCATGTACGGAGGGCCCCCGCCCCTAGTGCTGGCTGCAGCCCTGAGTGACGCCCAGGTCCTGTAGAGAACCACATTAAGAGGGCGTCATCTGGGGCCCTAATACAATCCCAGTGTCCTGGGCTGAAGGGAACTCGGAGACCGGCAGCGGAGCTGCTGGAGAGAAAGGGGGAGGGAGCTTTCTGTGTGTCAAAGAAACGGGCAGCGGCCATGGCACTGGGAGGAGGTGGCCAGGGAGAAGGGACCGGACGGAGCTCCCCTCACTCTTGAGGTCCCAGGTTGGAACAGAGGGCAGTGCCCTCACAGATCCCAGGTATTGATGTGATTCTGTCAGAAACCCCACTCCACATGCTGTTGTGGGCCAATGAGGTGCCTCCAGCTGTTGCTGCCCCGCCCCACAGTCTTGTTCCTGATGGTCACTGTCTGGTTATACATGGCCCTACCCAGTTTCCTGTTCACTCTGGTCTACATGGAGATGCTTGTTGTGACCACATCTTGGCGCTTTCTGTGCACACAGCCTTGTTCTACACGGTCCCACCCTGATTGTAGTCAGTCACACTCATTTTGAGTGAGTGAGCCTTTCAGATGCTCTTCTCTTGTACAGAAGGGAGTTGGATTCCCACTACAGCTCCTGTCAACCCTTTTGGCCATTCTGAATACACACACACACACACACACACACTCTCCTACACTCACACACAAGGCCGTTGACACGGCTAGCACTTGGTTATGTTTGCGTTAGCTCTGTGTTGGATTATGCTGTGGCCCGTCAGAGCCAGGCCCGCACGCACTCGTGGCAGGCTGGCCGTTACAGCCGCCTCTGCTGCATGTCAGCCACGGAGGTTCACACTCACTCCAAGTGAGTGCCCCGAGGGCCTCCGCCAACCCCCCCGACCCAGGGGCCCGCAGTCACGCAGGTGCTGGCCCTGCCTCCGCTGCGGCTGCGGGGGACGGGGGCTGCGGTGGAGCTGTGCCCTGCCACCCCGCTCCAGAGGGGAGCACCGTCCTGCCATCCGACCGCGCGCTGCCGGGACAGGCCTGCCCTCGCCAGCCTGCCCACGGAGACCCGCAGCGGCCGGCACGGCAGGGCCGCGGTCTGCCAGGCTGCCCTGCCCGCAGGGTCGCCTCACACCGCCCACTTCACGGGGGCGCCAGGGGCCAGAGGGGCGGCGGAGCAACTGTGGCTGACATGCCGTGTGTCCTGCACCTACCTCAGGGAGGGCTGCCCGCTCCCCCGTGACCCCCCTACCTCAGGGAGGGCCCCACGCTGGCCTGTGACCCCCCCACCTCAGGGAGGGCCGCCCGCTCCCCCGTGACCCCCCCACCTCAGGGAGGGCCGGCCACTCCCCCGTGACCCCCCCACCTCAGGGAGGGCTGCCCGCTCCCCCGTGACCCCCCCACCTCAGGGAGGGCCGGCCACTCCCCTGTGACCCCCCCACCTCAGGGAGGGCCCCACGCTCCCCCGTGACCCCCCCACCTCAGGGAGGGCCCCACGCTCCCCCGTGACCCCCCCACCTCAGGGAGGGCCGGCCACTCCCCTGTGACCCCCCCCCCACCTCAGGGAGGGCCCCACACTCCCCCGTGACCCCCCACCTCAGGGAGGGCCGCCCGCTCCCCCGTGACCCCCCCACCTCAGGGAGGGCCCCACGCTGGCCTGTGACCCCCCCACCTCAGGGAGGGCCGCCCGCTCCCCCGTGACCCCCCCCCACCTCAGGGAGGGCCGCCCGCTCCCCCGTGACCCCCCCACCTCAGGGAGGGCCCCACGCTGGCCTGTGACCCCCCCACCTCAGGGAGGGCCGCCCGCTCCCCCGTGACCCCCCCACCTCAGGGAGGGCCCCACGCTGGCCTGTGACCCCCCCACCTCAGGGAGGGCCGCCCGCTCCCCCGTGACCCCCCCCACCTCTGGGCGCACAGCAGGACGGGCTGCACACCCCTTTGGTGCCCGTGAGCCACCGTTGCCATGGCCACTGGGCGGAGCGCCACCTGCGTTCTCCGGAGCGCGTGACCTGCCTGAGGGAAGAGCTCCCCTTTAGGATGCCTGTCAGCTTGGGAAGTGACCCGCCGCCCCCGCCCCCCGTCCCGGGCACGCTGGCGTGTGCCCGAGCGCCTGCCTCCGCAGACCCCGCTCAGGCCCCCCTCTCGCGCGTCTCACGTCCCCACACCTTGCTGTGCTCACAGCTTAGGAGTGTGCGCGACCTCGGCTCCAGAGCTTTTCTGGAGGAGAGGAGAGAAGACACAGAAGGAGGGTGGCCGGGCGGCCTACCCAGATACCCACGCTCTGCCTCAGAGGACGGCCGTACGTACGCGCACAGGCCGGTCCCCGCGGCCCGGGCCGTCCAGAGGGCCGTGTGCACGGTTCACTCTCAGCTGGAAGAGCGGGGAGCAGAGGACTCGGGGTCTCTCGCTGGGACCTGGCTACACCTTCGCATCTTCGGGCAGCAGTGAGCTCCTTGCCGCATCCGCGGCCGTAGGTGTTGCGCAAGTCATCGGAGGTGACCGCACGCCGGGCACCGGGCACCTAACCGGGCTGAAGGTGGGGTTTGCGGCCTTGGGTCTCCAAGGGCACCGTACGGTGCGGGGTCCTACTCGGGCTACTTTGGGTGGAGAATCAAGGGGGAAGCAGGCTCAGACGTTTGGTTGCTGGGGTTACTCAGCCACGTGGACTTTTCTCACGATCACATAGAACTAAAATACAGTTCCATCTGCGGATGTGGGCTGGGAGCCCGCAGCACGCCTTGCGTGGCGTGGATCCTCCACCGCGGCCCCTCTCCCCTCACCCCTCCTCGGTTTCCCCCTCCCTCCCTTTCTCTCTGCCCTTTTCTGGACAATGGCGTAATAAGGTAAGGATAACTTGTAACAAAACAAAAATTCTTGCTTAAAAAGCCCCAAAGCTGGTGGGTTCCATGGCGGAGTTACGGCCTGTCGCCCAGCTCTCCTCCGCTCACGAGGCCCCCCTGGCTGTCTGTACACCAGGCATTCCGACCACGGTTTTATCTGATGGGCAAGTGAACTTCATGCCGTCGGCGTCACACGTGGAAGCCGGAACTGGCTACTTATATCTGGAAAGCCATTTGCTCAGATGTGACCAGGGTGTGAAGCAGGGGGTGGGGGGCGGGGGCCACCTCGGGCAGAAACCATGGCGCAGTGGAAAAACGGAGACGTAATTAAAAGAAGAGAGGCACTAATTACTCCTCTTAGTCGGGTTTCCATTGCCACCACAAAATATTTGGGGCAGGTTATTTAAAAAGAAGTTCTGTGTGGCTCATCTAGAGGCTGCAAGTGCCAATTGTGTGGCTGCACACTGAAAGACACAGTGGAGAACTTCCCGCCCATTCGACCCTGAAATACGGGCACTTTAAACACTGTCATTGACATTTGGTCATCTCCAGTGAGATCACAGAGATAAAAGTAGGCACGTTTAAATCGTTCTTGAAAACTTAAATCTGTATCGTACTTCTTAGGATCTGCAGAAAACGGACCTCTCAGTGGTGTTGCAGTGACATTTCTAAACAGGAAAGGGTA
Source organism: Perognathus longimembris pacificus (assembly GCF_023159225.1). Lineage (NCBI taxonomy): Eukaryota > Metazoa > Chordata > Mammalia > Rodentia > Heteromyidae > Perognathus > Perognathus longimembris. The sequence continues at coordinate 58,771,804 of NC_063175.1, read as the reverse complement.
ACATTATTTCAGATAGAGCCGTGCCCCGAGCTGTGGCACGGGCATCCAGGGCTGGGGCTCCACATCTGGACAGCTCCCTGGGGGTTTGAATCTGCACCTGTCACCCGGCGAAGAGGTGTGGTGCCCAGCGCCCGCATGCCGCTTCTGGGCGAGCTTGTTAGGGCACCTCCCTTGCCCCTCACCCTTCCGTGAGTCGCTCCCGGTCATTTCCTCCCTCATCGTTGCTCCTCTCCGGGCCGGTGTACGGAGGATGTGGGAGAGATTCTGAATTCAGAGTCGCTGTTTGGATCAAAATCCCTTCCACTTTTTAAGAAGTGTAGCTGTCGTCTCCCTGGCAAGGCGGTGCTTCCTGGAGTGCCGTGTGCAGCGCCCTGTTCACGCGCCCTGGCAGCCTGGGGTGCAGGAAGCCGGCAGGTGCGGCGTGCAGGAGTTACCCGTTATTTATGGCTTTTAGATACGTTGTGGGTTTCGCTGGTGAGAAAAGTTCTATTCCCCTCACATGGACAAAACCCAAGCAAGTGTCTGGGCTGATTAAATTCAATTGTTGCAGGGGCGCATGGCGGGCAGGGGACGTGGGAGCCCGGTGCCCCAGCCATGGCAACTGGGCAAACAGCTCCCAGAAGAATGCGAATCATAGGAAATGGCTATATTTCTCTCTGTTTCCCCTCCCGACAGTTTTATCCTCACATCTGCTCCCTGTCCCGCGAGGGTAGCGGGCCCTGGGCGCTGCCCGTCCTCACCGTCGCTCCCTCCTCTCCGTGTCCCATTAACCGCCCGGAAGGGAGGAAGTGCGCAGTCTCCCGATGTGCGGAGGACGCAGACGAGGGGAACGTGAGGGTGGGGAGCGCGGGGGGGGGGGGAGGGCTGCGGAGTGGCGGGGCTGAGCCCTTTTTTTTCTCAGACGGTATCATGCTAAAGGCAGAGAACGAGGCTCAGGAGCCTCAGCCTAAGGAACGCCGAAACCCTGTACAAGCATGGTCCAGAGCGCTGCGCGAATCACTGTTTTCATAGAGGAAAACGACCCGAAAAGCAAACCCCGTCTTCTGCTTTGGATCCCCAGTCCTGGAACCCTGAAGACATGCTCTCTGCTCCCATGTCCGCAGCGGGCTCTTTCCTGCCCTGGCCAGCCTTCCTGGGGACACAGGCAGGATTCATGCGGGCCTGGAGCAGAGCCGAGTCTGGCCTGGTGGGTGCTGTGTGCAGGACCACGGACAGCAGCACCCTTGGTGTGGGGGTGGGGGGGGATGGGGGGTGAAGGGTGGGGGGAGGGGGGTCTGTGCTCTGCACCGTCCTCCTTCCTGAGAGCCTGTGAGCTTCGCATCCCTCCCCCCCACCCCAGCTGCGTGGCTGTGGGGAGTTTTTGGTTGCCTTTAAATGTTTCCCTAGTCCCCTCAGACACTGGTTTGAATGTCTGAACACGGGCGTGACGTCCATCCTGGTATCTGTTCCTATCTGCCAAGGGCTTCTCTGTGAACCTGGGATCATTCCTTAAGATCCTCATGAATTTTCTTGTCTGAAAAAATGAACATAGTAACAACAGTGAATGTATTAAGATGGCTAAATGAGGTACTCCATGCACACACTTAAGAAGCGTGTGATGTACAGTAAGAGTGGCTGTCACGATGTCACCCTTTGGCTCTGGCTTGTTTCGTGGTGCATTTGAGAGCTAGTCACGTGAATTCCGTGAGTTCAGGCCACAGAGCATGTGTTAGCTCATGCACATGGGAGGACGCTCGCTCACTTCTGGACCCAGGCACTCACCGTGGGAAGACTGGCACAGGGCAGCGCGGTCTTGCCAAGGACCAGAGATCGCCACATCCGTCTGTGCATAATAAGCAGCACACATAGAAAAGGCTTCATCAAGCTGTGCAGGAGCAGAGGGGCTGGGGGTGGCTCTGCTGTGCACCCCCTTGTCCTCGGCAGGCGTTGCTGCTGCGAGGCTCCGGCAGCCCCCTCACCCAGCTCCCCCCATGCCCGCTTCCTGTGGGAGCATCCTTTCCCGCTCAGGGCAGGAACACCCTGCTCTCAGCACCGAGTTTCTCCAGGACGAACTCTCTGCCCATCAGGGTGCTGGCCTCCTTTCTAGCTCAGGTCTGGTCCTCCGTGTTGGGAACCGGACTGGTGGGGACGTGAGGGCTCTGGCTTGGCTTGTGGCTTCAGGATCTGTGTGTGCCCTGGGTCCTCTCTTTTACACACTCTCACACACATGCTGTGTGGTGGATTGGTGGTCCTCTCTCTGACACACACAGGCTGTGTGGTGGATTGGTGGTCTTCTCTCTCACACACAGGCTGTGTGGTGGATTGGTGGTCCTCTCTCTGACACACACAGGCTGCGTGGTGGATTGGTGGTCTTCTCTCTCACACACAGGCTGTGTGGTGGATTGGTGGTCCTCTCTCTCACACACACACAGGCTGCGTGGTGGATTGGTGGTCCTCTCTCACACACAGGCTGCGTGGCAGATTGGTGGTCCTCTCTCATACACAGGCTGTGTGGTGGATTGGTGGTCCTCTCTCTCACACACACACAGGCTGTGTGGTGGATTGGTGGTCTTCTCTCTCACACACAGGCTGTGTGGTGGATTGGTGGTCCTCTCTCTGACACACACAGGCTGCGTGGTGGATTGGTGGTCTTCTCTCTCACACACAGGCTGCGTGGCGGATTGGTGGTCCTCTCTCTCACACACACACAGGCTGCGTGGTGGATTGGTGGTCCTCTCTCACACACAGGCTGCGTGGCAGATTGGTGGTCCTCTCTCATACACAGGCTGTGTGGTGGATTGGTGGTCCTCTCTCTCACACACACACAGGCTGCGTGGTGGATTGGTGGTCCTCTCTCTCTCATACACAGGCTGTGTGATGGATTGGTGGTCCTCTATCTCACACACACTCACACACACACACAGGCTGTGTGGCGGATTGGTGGTCCTCTCTCTCACACACAGGCTGTGTGGCGGATTGGTGGTCCTCTATCTCACACACACTCACACACACACACAGGCTGTGTGGCGGATTGGTGGTCCTGTCTCTCTGACACACACAGGCTGCGTGGCGGATTGGTGGTCCTCCCTCTCACACACAGGCTTCGTGGTGGTATTGGTGGTCCTCTCTCTCACACACACAGGCTGCGTGGCGGATTGGTGGTCCTCTCTTACACACACTCACACACACACAGGCTGTGTGGCGGATTGGTGGTCCTGTCTCTCTGACACACACAGGCTGCGTGGCGGATTGGTGGTCCTCTCTCTCACACACACTCACACACACACACAGGCTGCGTGGCGGATTGGTGGTCCTCTCTCTCACACACACTCACACACACACACAGGCTGCGTGGCGGATTGGTGGTCCTGTCTCTCTGACACACACAGGCTGCGTGGCGGATTGGTGGTCCTCCCTCTCACACACAGGCTTTGTGGTGGCCTTAAGAAGGATCAGCCCATTAAGTTGCTCTAGAGCCCTGGGGGGTCCTGTGCAAGGTGGAGCTGCCAGCTCTCCCCGACTGCAGGCCCTGCGCTGCGCCTAAGAAAAGTCAAGGAAGATCCAGTCCATGACCCATGTCTCTACCTTCCCTTTTCCGCTAGTTCCTTGGGATGTGAAAACTCCCATTCCCCTTATGGGCGGTCCAGGCCCCGAGCACCCTCATCCCCCAGACCCATCACCTGCTGTAGTTCTCACATAGCGGAGACCTCGTCCTGCCCGCTGCTGATGGCCGCTGCCTGGCCCTGCCTTCCTCCACAGTCTCCCGGCTTAGCCGGTGCGTTGGCCTCGTTCCGGAGCCCCTGAGCCTCTGCCTGGCTTCTGTTGGTGAGGCTGGCTTGGTCGTGGCTACCATAGTGTCCACCATCGCCTGCCGCTGTGGCGTGACTGGCAGTGGCGTGCCCGGAGCAGCGTCGAGAACCCAGCTCTGCCTCCCTGCACTCGGTCCTGCCAGCCACTGGCTTCCGTGGCTCCTCCTTTGGTGCGTGCTACTTGGAAGGAAACTTTCAACATCCTTTGAAAACAAAGAAACCTGCTTTGTTCTGAGTGGGCTTTCAGTTGCGGGATCGTTTTTCTGTGTGGTTCTGGAAGTTTATACCTATCAGAAAGTTTCTAGCAATTCATGGAAACGTGTCATGTGGAAGGTGGATGGGTGTGACCACGGCATGTGTGGTGGTATTTGTTATTTTGTCAAGTAGAGCCACCTCTGTCGTCACTGAAGGTCATTGCTTGTGCGTTGTGACTGTTGCACACTATTGCACATTTTGACTGTTGTGCACTATTGCACAAATGCCGTGTGTGTGGCAGGTGGCTGGGCCGCTGCCTGTCTCTGCAGCAGCAGAGACCTGGGTTTCACCTGTGCTCAAGATCCACTTGGATTAGGGAGTGTTGCCTCTCCACGAAAGATTGTCTTCGGGGCTGGGAAGATGGCCTAGTGGCAAGAGAGCTTGCTTCGTATACATGAAGCCCTGGGTTCAATTCCCCAGCACCACATATATAGAAAATGGCCAGAAGTGGCGCTGTGGTTCAAGTGGCAGAGTGCTAGCCTTGAGCAAAAGGAAGCCAGGGACAGTGCTCAGCCCTGAGCTCAAGGCCCAGGACTGGCAAAAAAAAGAAAAAAAAAAAAAAAGAAAGATTGCCTTCCAGCTTGAGGAGCAGAGTTCCCGTTTCCTCTCCGGTGCCTTCTGTAGTTACGGAAGCATGTTCACGGATGCCAGGCTAGCCCCTGCAGGGGCTGAACTCTGGTACAGTTTGTAGAACTCCAGCGTCTCTAACCAAGCCCCAGAAACTACATTGCATGGTGAATTGCGTGTGTGTGTGTGTGTGTGTCTCCGCGTGTGTGCGTGCATGTGCACACGTGCTTGCTCGTGTACGTGCATTTGACTTTTTGAGACAGGCTTTCCTATGTTGTTCAGGCTGGCCTCTAGTTTGTGGTCTTCCTGCCTCTGTCTCCTGAGTGCTGGGGGCTGCAGGCACGCCATAGCACACCCAGCCCCCTTCATCTTTCCCTGATGCCCTCGGTCCTCAGCGCTGCGGCTCGTGCTCTGTGGGTAGTGCGGCCAGGCACAGGAGCACCGGAGCCCAGGGGCCGGGGCTGGAGCCGGGACAGCGCAGGGCTGTGGGCACCGGGGAAGCCGAGGGCGCGGAGGCCCGGCAGCCGAGCGGCAGCTGGCGGAGCGCGGCTGAGCGGGGATCCGCGTCGCGGAATGCTGCGTTCCTCATAAAATAAGCCCAGAAGTGCGCTTTTTAAAAGTTCCCACACTGAAAAAGATTCGGGAGAAGCAATTTACAAAAAAAAAAAGTCTCTTTCACTGCTCCAAAGTACTTTTTTTTTTTTTTTGGTAATTTATACTAAGCCCTTTAGAATGTCATATTGGTCTTTTATTAGTAACCTTGACAATATGATTAGACTCCAAAAAATGTCTACTTGTTGGTGAAGAGCTTTCATTCTTTAAACTTTAAAGAGGCTGCTGAGCTATGACCAAAGCGGGCTGTATTCTTAAATTTTTTTGCAACAAAAAAGCCCAGATGGTAATAAAATATATGCTTAGATCAAGTGATCAATTAGTCCTATCTGTTAACAGTTAGATAAACGGCAGCCTTGTAGATTTAACAGGCTGATGTCACGATTTGGCCAGAACTGTAGCTTCCATCTTCTGAATTAACTTTAAATTATAATTACATGATTTTGGTAAACTACAGAGTAAATGTCCTCTTAAATGCTATTTCCTCTCTATGAATGCCGAATTCATTTACATTTTGCTATTGCTAAACAGAGTTTAAAGACAACTTTCTAGAGTTAAAGTGGTTGAGGCAAATCTTCACCTGTTTTTACCCAAAGAAGACAATGGAATCACTAGCTTCATGAGTTGAAATGTATTTTGAGAACATTGAGAAAGCCTAGGAAAAAAACCAAGCACAACCCCAAACTTCCAGAACCACAAAAAGCCAAAGAAAGTGAAGGAAGGGAAAACCCCTGGTGAACAAGCAAGCAAGACAGCAAACAAACAGAAAAACCTTGGCTACTCTCCCAGCCATCCCCATCAACACATGGAAATCAAAACTCAAACTTGACCCCGGGGACTCTGGAGGTGCTCTTGGAAAGTCCTGCTGTCCTCCCTGCCCTCCGCCCTGTGCTGCCCACGTTATTTAAATGCTGATGACCTAGCTCCTGGCAATTCAGTGAGCCACCACAGACATAGAATGCCTCCTCTTTTAATAGGTGCAAAGTGAGTTATTGTCACAAAGCAGATATGAAAAAGGACGGGAAAGACTGCCCTAATCTGTGAGATGCGGGCTTGTGAGGGTGCGAACATGGTCACCTGAATTATGCATGTCTATTGTGCTCAGATATCATAAATCGGTGCATGAATACTCTCCAAATCATTTTCAGAACGTGAACATTTATATACAGAGCTCTCGAGCTCTGCAAAGACAATTAGTCATATTTGTATGCCGGAATTAATTGAGAGTGAGAAGCGGGAGGCAGAACGGGAGAACAAAGAATGCTTTTTGTCAGTTCTTCCAACTGACAGGGATAATTAGATATATGAAATTGAAATTCCTCAGCAGGGGGTTCCTGTTGACAATGAATTTCCTTTTGATTCCATTCTGTTATTCTTTTATGCTGTCATCTGTGGCAATTTGTTATTCAGCTTGAAGCTTAAAAAAGCAAAGCATTCCGCTTTTATGAGGGGATGATGTCAGTTTGTACACTGCTGGGAAATAGATATTAAATGTAATCTTTAAACTAAAAAAAAAGGAGAAGAAAAGAAATAAAATCAAATCAGTTAAAGAGACAGTGTGCTGTTTACCAGCCCCAGGAAGACACTTTCCAAGCCGCTGCGGGAACTTGCCAGGGGAGAAGTTCTTGTGCTGCTAATCCGCTGGTGGTGGCGGCCTGTGACTCGGCTGCGGCAGGACGCTGCTATTATGTGGTTTAATCTCGTTTAATTTACCACTCGGTCCTAGTTTCCCAACACCAAGTGCATTATGCACAAATGATCGGTTTTGCTTCCAGCCAAATCAAACGTGATGGACGCGGAGCAATCTCAGGAATGGAAAACAAACTTTAGACCAGCCCTGCAAAATGTCATCGGCGCTGTGCTTCCCGACGCCTGCAGAGTCCCCGTGAACTTGGCTCTGAGTACTCACCTTAGACTTCGCACCGGTGCCGCGCACATTCCCAACGCCCACAGGCTCTGCTGGGGGCACAGTGGGAGGGGAGGAGGAGGGGGAGGAGGGGGAGGAAGGGAGGAGGAGGAGGAGGGGGAGGAAGAGGAGGAGGAGGAAGAAGGGCGGAAGGGAGGAGGAGGAAGGGAGGAGGAAGAGGGGAGGAGGAGGAGGGGAGGAGGAGGAGGAATGGGGAAGGAGGAGAAGGAGGAAGCGAGGAGGGAAGGAGGAGGAGGAGGTGAGGAGGAAGGGAGGAAGAGGAGGAGGAAGGGAGGAGGAGGAGGAGGAGGAAGGGAGGAGGAGGAGGGGGAGGAGGAGGAGGAAGGGAGGAGGAGGAGGGGGAGGAAGAGAGGAGGAGGAGGAAGAAGGGCGGAAGGGAGGAGGAGGAGGGGAGGAGGAAGGGAGGAGGAGGGCAGGAAGAGGAGGAATGGGGGAGGAGGAGGAGGAGGAAGAAGGGCAGAAGGGAGGAGGAGGAGGAGGAAGGGAGGAGGAGGAGGAGGAAGGGAGGAGGAGGAGGGGAGGAGGAAGGGAGGAGGAGGAGGGGAGGAGGAAGGGAGGAGGAAGAGGAGGGGAGGAGGAGGAGGAATGGGGAAGGAGGAGGAGGAGGAGGAAGCGAGGAGGGAAGGAGGAGGAGGAGGTGAGGAGGAAGGGAGGAAGAGGAGGAGGAAGGGAGGAGGAGGAGGGGAGGAGGAGGGGAGGAGGAGGAGGAGGAGGGAGGAGGAGGAGGGGAAGAGGAAGGGAGGAGGAGGAGGAAGGGAGGAGGAGGAGGAAGCGAGGAGGGAAGGAGGAGGAGGAGGGATGGAGGAGGAGGAGGGGAGGAGGAAGGGAGGAGGAAGGGAGGAGGAAGAAGGGAGGAGGAGGAAGAAGGGAGGAGGAGGAGGAGGAGGTGTCTGTCTAGAGGGGTCAGCACGGTGTGCAGGAGCGGGAGGAGGTGCTCATCCCAGTCCGGCTCCGCGGCTCTTCCTTGCAGTGCCTCCCTCTCCCTCCTCCTGCGAGTCCCAGGCTCCTCAGCGTTGTTTTGAAGCATCCCGTGTCCTGTCTGACTGAAGACAACACAGTCATCCTGGGATTGAGCGCCAGGAAACAGTGCTCCTTCAGATGGCAGGAGAGCACAGGGTTTCCAGAATGCTCCCGAGGCTTCTGCAAGGACCCCCGGGTGGGATCTTCAGAGCCTCGGATTTGGCCTTGGAGGGGGGGCCCGGGGCCGGCTGTCCAGATCCACGGAGTCGGCCGCTCCCGGTGGCCTGGACCCCTGATCTCAACACGCATCAGAGGGTTGGATTTTCCTGTCCCCGGGCGCCCCCTCCTCCGGGCGCCCCTTCCTCCGGCACCCCCTCCTCTGGGCACCCCCTCCTCCTGAGGCCCCCCCCACGGGAGGCCTGTGTGATCGTGATCGTGACCGACCCTGCTCCTCCCACCTTGCGGAGCGAGCCCGCGGTCTGCCCTGTGTCTGCAGCGGAAGCGTCCGGGCGGAGGGGCACCCGTGGGGCCTCTGCCCTCTGCCCTCTGCCCTCTGCCCTCTGCCGGCTGGGTTTCCGCCCAGGATGGAGGGTGGGCCAGGGTGGAAGGTGCTGGCGGGCCGGGCCCCAGGGGAGTCTGTGCCGGCTCGGGGGCCCAGCACCCACTTGATGCCAATCTGAGGAGAGCCGGCCAAGAAGGGAGAGAAGAGCGGCCGGGGCGCCAGGCCCGAGGCGCCTGCAGCCCTCCAACCCGGCAACGGCCGGCTCCGTCCATGCTGATCTGTTTATTTCGAGCAATGAATCAAGCTGAAGACCAGTGTTGATCGAAGTTCCAGATGCAAGTCTCTCCAAAGATCCCGGCAGAGCCTCTCCCTCCCTCCACGCAGGGTGCTGCTCGGTGAGTGATCCACGGGCTGCGGGGGCGGAACCGGTGCTGTGAGGCCTGGGTGGACTGGGGGAGTGTGTGTGTACATGCAGGAGTGTGTGTGTACATGCAGGAGTGTGTGTGTACATGCAGGAGTGTGTGTGTGTACATGCAGGAGTGTGTGTGTGTACATGCAGGAGTGTGTGTACATGCAGGAGTGTGTGTGTACATGCAGGAGTGTGTGTGTACATGCAGGAGTGTGTGTGGACATGCAGGAGTGTGTGTACATGCAGGAGTGTGTGTGCACATGCAGGAGTGTGTGTGTACATGCAGGAGTGTGTGTGTACATGCAGGAGTGTGTGTGTGTACATGCAGGAGTGTGTGTGTACATGCAGGAGTGTGTGTACATGCAGGAGTGTCTGTGTGTACATGCAGGAGTGTGTGTGTACATGCAGGAGTGTGTGTGTACATGCAGGAGTGTATGTACATGCAGGAGTGTGTGTACATGCAGGAGTGTGTGTGTACATGCAGGAGTGTGTGTGTACATGCAGGAGTGTGTCTGTGTACATGCAGGAGTGTGTGTGTACATGCAGGAGTGTGTGTGTACATGCAGGAGTGTGTCTGTGTACATGCAGGGGTGTGTGTGTACATGCAGGAGTGTGTGTGTACATGCAGGAGTGTGTCTGTGTACATGCAGGAGTGTGTGTGTACATGCAGGAGTGTGTGTGTACATGCAGGAGTGTGTGTACATGCAGGAGTGTGTGTGTACATGCAGGAGTGTGTCTGTGTACATGCAGGGGTGTGTGTGTACATGCAGGGGTGTGTGTGTACATGCAGGAGTGTGTGTGCACATGCAGGAGTGTGTGTGTACATGCAGGAGTGTATGTACATGCAGGAGTGTGTGTACATGCAGGAGTGTGTGTGTACATGCAGGAGTGTGTGTGTACATGCAGGAGTGTGTGTGTGGACATGCAGGAGTGTGTGTACATGCAGGAGTGTGTCTGTGTACATGCAGGAGTGTGTGTGTGGACATGCAGGAGTGTGTGTGTACATGCAGGAGTGTGTGTGCACATGCAGGAGTGTGTGTGTACATGCAGGAGTGTGTGTGTACATGGAGGAGTGTGTGTATACATGCAGGAGTGTGTGTGTACATGCAGGAGTGTATGTACATGCAGGAGTGTGTGTGTACATGCAGGAGTGTGTCTGTACATGCAGGAGTGTGTGTGTGGACATACAGGAGTGTGTGTACATGCAGGAGTGTGTGTGTACATGCAGGAGTGTGTGTGTACATGCAGGCATGTGTGTGTACATGCAGGAGTGTGTCTGTGTACATGCAGGATTGTGTGTGTGTGCACATGCAGGAGCGTGTGTGTACATGCAGGAGCGTGTGTGTACATGCAGGAGCGTGTGTGTACATGCAGGAGTGTGTGTGTACATGCAGGAGCGTGCGTGTGTACATGGAGGAGCGTGCGTGTGTACATGCAGGAGCGTGTGTGTGTACATGCAGGAGTGTGTGTGTACATGCAGGAGCGTGTGTGTACATGCAGGAGCGTGTGTGTATACATGCAGGAGCGTGTGTGCACATGCAGGGGTGTGTGTGTACATGCAGGAGTGTGTACATGCAGGAGTGTGTACATGGAGGAGTGTGTGTGTACATGCAGGAGTGTGTGTGGACATGCAGGGGTGTGTGTGTGGACATGCAGGGATGTGTCTGTACATGCAGGGGTGTGTGTACATGCAGGAGTGTGTGTGTACATGCAGGAGTGTGTGTTTGTACATGCCAGGGTGTGTGTGTACATGCAGGGGTGTGTGTGTGCACATGCAGGGGTGTGTGTGTGGACATGCAGGGGTGTGTGTACATGCAGGAGTGTGTGTGGACATGCAGGGGTGTGTGTGTACATGCAGGGGTGTGTGTGTACATGCAGGAGTGTGTGTGTGGACATGCAGGGGTGTGTGTGTGTACATGCAGGAGTGTGTGTACATGCCGGAGTGTGTGTGTATATGCCGGTGTGTGTGTGTACATGCAGGGGTGTGTGTGTACATGCAGGAATGTGTGTGTACATGCCGGAGTGTCTGTGTGGGCATGCAGGAGTGTGTGTGTACATGCAGGAGTGTGTGTGTACATGCAGGGGTGTGTGTGTACATGCAGGCGTGTGTGTGTACATGCCGGAGTGTCTGTGTGGACATGCAGGAGTGTGTGTGTACATGCAGGATTGTGTGTGTACATGCAGGGGTGTGTGTGTACATGCAGGAGCATGTGTGTGCACATGCAGGAGTGTGTGTACATGCAGGAGTGTGTGTGTACATGCAGGAGTGTGTGTGTACATGCAGGAGTGTGTGTGTGGACATGCAGGAGTGTGTGTACGTGCAGGAGTGTGGGTGTGGACATGCAGGGTGTGTGTGGACATGCAGGCGTGTGTACATGCAGGAGTGTGTGCATGCAGGAGTGTGTGTGTGTACATGCAGGGGTGTGTGTGTATGGACATGCAGGGGCGTGTGTGGGACAGGCAGGGGTGGGGCGTGTGGGTGGGCGTGGACATCGCGGGGGGGGGGGGGTGAGGGGGTGGGTGTGGGGGGAGGGCGTGGACCTTCAGGAGGTGGTTGGTGACCGGGCGTGCACAGGGCTGAGGGACGCGTGCCGAGGCAGCAAGGGCTGCGGTGGAGCCTTCCGTCAGGCCTGTGCTCAGGGCCTGCGTGTGCTGACGTCTCCCCCCGAACTCAGCTCAGACAGGTGCGTGGGGGGAGGCGCTCCGTCCGACACCCTGGGGAGAGGCCCGCACGCCGCCCCAGCCCCGAAGGCCTTCGCCGCTGGAGACTCGGGCAGAGCCACCGCACAGCGTCCTCATGCCTCCCCTGTGTCCACCTCGAGGCCCAGAGGTGTGGTCCCGGGTGGGGCTGCTCAGCCGAGCTCAGGGGTGGGCAATGGTCACTCTAGAGAAGAGAGACCTAAGGGTGGGGTTTTGTACATAGTGTAAAGGGGCTTTACCGTAGAATGCAAACCTGTCTTTAATTTCAGCAAGGAAGGCTCCCTTGAAGAACTTCCCGGAAGCCAGGTCTGCTGCTGTATGGGAGGCAGTAGGTCAGGGAGCGGAGATCCCGGCGTGGGGCTGGCCGCGAGCCGGGGCTGCGCTCCTGTCCCTCCCCCCGCAGGCCGCCGTCGGAGGGGTGAGGCGGGGCTGCACGCGTGGGCCGGCCTGTGTCCCTGGACACCGGGGCCGAGGTCACGTAACTAAGGGCTAGAAGAAGGTCTCGCCGCCGCGTGGATGGGAAGGGCGTGTGGCGAGCTTTGGAACAGGAGCCCAGCGCTCCAAGGAGGCCAGTGGTGCTGGGTGCTGGGCTGGAGACCTCAAAGCCCGGGGAGCCAAGGCGCGCGTCCACCAGGCACGGTCCGTGGCATTGGCTGACGGTGGCACTGTTGACTGCGAGCTTTAGCATGACGAAATGGCCACAGTCGCCCACACAGCTCCTCATATTTGTAATAAAACTGTCAGGACACGTTTATCTGATTTTTTTCTTTTTTAGCCGAGCAAATGAAAGCTGAGGACAGTTCATTCTTTGCCGTGGTTTGCACTCCGGCTTCTCTCCCAAGCCTGCCCGGCCTCTGTGTGGCGCGGGAACACAGTTGGCTTTGGGGGCAATGGCCGGCAGAAGGTGCCAACCCCGGACGTGAATGTCAGAGGGCTCAGCGGTGCGGACGGTGGGCCAGAACAGCTCCAGAGACGCCGAGGGTGGGTCTGGATGCCCCCGTGCGGGGCGTTCCAATCAGGTCCGGGGAGCTGGGGGAAAATGGTTTTGATTTCCAGCAGGACATCTGAAATGGTACCGATGGAAAGGTGGACATTCAAGCTAAAAATCACCTGGGAGTCTGTTAACTGGTGATATTCAGCTGGGCATCCGACTTAGCACTTTGGGGTCTGACATGACTTATTTTTATAATCTGACTCCTTTGGAGATACAGCCATGCAAGGAAATGAGCTTAAATAGGAACTGCTACATGGTTTCATCACAATATTTCAATAGTAGTAGTTATCTCCACTGCGGGATGTAGAAAGGATTTTAGAGAGATGTTCCTTCTTGTATTTGCTTGTTTATTTTTGTGCTGGCCCTGGGCTCGACCTCAAAGCCTGTTCACACTTCCTTCGCCTTTGCACTGACAGCTGTTGCTCTGCCACGCGGGCCGCACGCCACCTCTCACTTTTTGCTGGAGAGTTGGAAACAAAAGTCTGAGGGGTTTTCCTTCCTGGGCTGGACTCAAACTGTGAGGCTTGGATCACGGCCTTCTGAGGAGCTAGGATTACAGGTGTGAGCCACTGGAGCCTGGCAAATTATTTATTTTTCTAAAGGAGGAAATTGAGTTGAAAATTCTGATCCAGGGAGGTAGCAGATGTCCTGGGAGGAAAAACTGACTTTCATGTCCTGCCACTGTGTATGAGGGCTCTAAAAATTCACTAGAAGAAAACATCCATTGCTGAAATAGTGTGAAAACTACAAAAAAAAAACCATCTCAGCTTCTAGATTTAGCTTAGAAATGCCTAAGTAAATACATCGGGTGGTATGCAAGTGTATACAGGTGTATTAACAGAACCATGGTAGATTCGAGGGAGATCACAAATCGTGTAGTTTCTCAAACTCAAAGTTCAATAAATATGAACACCCACAGTGGGTGCTCAAAAGGGGCGGGGTGAGGGTCAAGGGAAAAGAGGCAGAAAGAAGGAGAAGAGGGAGAAAACGCAGACAAGAACCCGTTGTATAACTTAGAAAATTAAGAAGAGAGAGAGCGGGGCTGGGGATATAGCCTAGTGGCAAGAGTGCCTGCCTCGGATACACGAGGCCCTAGGTTCGATTCCCCAGCACCACATATGCAGAAAACGGCCAGAAGCGGCGCTGTGGCTCAAGTGGCAGAGTGCTAGCCTTGAGCGGGAAGAAGCCAGGGACAGTGCTCAGGCCCTGAGTCCAAGGCCCAGGACTGGCCAAAAAAAAAAAAAAAGAAGAGAGAGAGGAAAGGGGTGAGCAGGGAAGGGATGGACACGAACAATGAAAGGAGTGACATCGATCATGATATATTGTGTTCATAAATGGTTTGCTGAGTAGCAACTTCTTGGTACAACTACTTAAAAATATAACAATAAGAAATGCTGGGCTGGGGATATGGCCTAGCGGCAAGAGTGCTTGCTTGCCTCATATACATGAGGCCCTGGGTTCGATTCCCCAGCACCACATATACAGAAAATGGCCAGAAGGGGCACTGTGGCTCAAGTGGCAGAGTGCTAGCCTTGAGCGGGAAGAAGCCAGGGACAGTGCTCAGGCCCTGAGTCCAAGCCCAGGACTGGCAAAAAAAAAAAGAAAAAAGAAAAAAGAAATGTAAACATCTATGCAAATAGAAAAAAGTAAAATCAAACATAACATTAAAAAGATCTCAGTTTCTACACTATGAACCTAAGAAGAGTGGAAAGGCTTGCTGGGTGCTAGTGGCTCACGCCTGTAATCCTAGATACTCAGGAGGCTGGGATCGGAGGATCGTGGTTTGAAGCCAACTGGGCAAAAAAAAGTCCATGAGTCTCTTATCTCCAATAAATTATACCCCCCACCCCCCCAAAAAAAAACCCCAAACCAGAGGTGGCGCTGTGGCTCAAGAGGTAGAGTATTAACCTTGAGCAAAAGAAGCTCAGGGACAGTGCTCAGGCCCGAGTTCAAGCCCCAGGACTGGAAAAAAAAAGTGGAAGCGTTTGTCCAGGTGAGCAGACATCAGGCGCCTGGCCAGGTTCCCGGGAGAGAGCTCGAGGCCCCGTCCGGCGCATGCCCAGGTGAGCCTTCAGCTGCCGGGGCTCAACAACCGTCCTGGAAGGCGGTTGATTAACTTTCCGTGTATTGTGGAGAAGTCAAGTTACTTACAGCCAGACAGTTTTCCTTGAAATGAAATTTATTTTATTTGTATACCTATTAAGACCTTACTATCCCCCAATTTTTGTTACCATAAACAGCAACTTACAATAGTGTTCCTCAGTATGTGGGAAAACAGGAATGTTTGCAGCTTAGCAATTTAACAAGACAGAAATTTCACATATTCTTTCCCGGGAGATGTCATGCCCTCATTTTATAATTTGCTGAGATGCTAAAGTTTTTATTCCATAAGGTAAAATCGAAAAGAAACGGCTACAGCGCCACTGAAGATCCTGAGTACGCCGCACCTTCATAGACCTTCGAAGCGAGCACAGGAAGCCCGGTGGAAACCAGAAGGTTCCGTGAGCTTGTGCTGAAGAAGACGCGCTCCGTCTCCTCCTCTCATCACCTGTGGAATGTAAAGCCTTAGAAAGACGGGAGCAGCACCAGCTAATAGGCTTTTCACTGCATCTGCCGCTTTGCTGCCTGTGATGGGGGGGCCCCGTGCCTCTTCCAGTAGCAGAGTTGCAGCTCCTGTCTGCGCCAGTCCGGTACGGAGTGCAGAGTGCTGAGATCTGGAAGGGCAAGCAGAACCCAAGGAACCACTGAGATCCAGGGGGCCATCAGGAAAGCCCCGGCTCTAGGAAAGTTCCAGAAAGACTGAGAAAGTAGTGTGAGCCCATAATTCATTCGCGGTGTGAAAATAAATTCCAGGTGGACCAAAAAGTTCAGCATAGACGAGGAAGCCTGCACAGTACCAGCAGAACCCATGAGGGGATATTTAAGAAGACAGAAACGGATCGCTTCAGATGTGCGTGTTTTCATTGTTGCTTGGCCCGAAGGCCAATGAGTCACTAGAGTAATCACATAGAAGAACAATTAATTGCCTTAAAATGTGAAGAGCTCCCAAAAATCAAGAAGAAAAGGCCCACAGCTCAATGGAACAATAGGCATACAGTTGGAACCATTTTATGAAAAATTCCAAATTGCTTTCAGACACGAGGAATCGTGGCTTCACTTTTAGGAAGGGAAGCGCTGAGCTGTCATTTTATACTCAATAAGATAGACAGTGATGGGAAATCCTGATAACGCTGCCCGGGGATGGGGGAGGAAGGCTGTCTTTGAACTGGTGGTAGCATGCAGACTGGTAATCTTCCAATCACGACCTCTGGCTCACCAGGTGGTCCAAGGCTGCATGCATGTGCTTCAGCTCCGTAATCTTGCTGCTAGGACGTTCTCTGCAGGATCTACTGTAGATGAAGTGCACTTTCCTGTAGAAGAGAAATGAATATTCTCAGTCCGGGACAGCGGCGCCTACTGTAGTGACACCAGCCGAACCCAGTCCTGTATTTATTATTTAGGCCTCTCCAGACCTGGTCTCAAAACTCAAAAAAAGGAAGACAGGACAAAAGTATTCCTTTCCAGAGACAAGTTCGCCTCTGTAATATTCAAGAGGAAAAGGGCAGCCAGCCTCCCAGTGTGTGAGAGACACCTTGCAGCTACAAAGAAGTCAAAAGCACCTCATTAAAAATGCATCGTCAGGAGAAAGGAGGCAATTATAAATCATATGATAGGAGTGATCGATATAATTAAGAAATGAATTCCCGGATGAAAAGACTAATGAGCAGCCCATCCCAGCCGCGCGGATATTGTATGGACCGATTAAATATTTATCGGGGGTGGAGGAGGCTCAGGATTCCGGGGCCTGCGCACTGCGTGTGGCGACTGCGGCCGCACTGTCCTCCAGGAGGCCGGCCCCCCCCCCCGGGGAGCACGCCCGCCCCCCGCTTCCTGGGCTCACCTTCGCGGCGGGTGGCGGGGCCCCTGACCCCGAGGTGCCGGGCCCCGAGGCCGTGGCTTCCGTGGCCCGGCTGGGTGTTTCCAGGTGGCACAGATGCCCCGGGCCCCTGCTCTGCTCCCTCGGTCACTGGGGCCCCTGCCCTGCCCGCGGGGCCACCCTGGCGTCTGCCCGCGTCCCCAGGTCCCCAAGGACCAGCGGCGCCCGGGCCCTGCTCGTCACCGAGGAAGCGCGCCGAGGGGCAGGGCGGCTCACCACGGGCTGGCACAGCCACGGTCGGGACAGGCCGGAGAGCGCACCGCCCCGGGACAGGCCTTCCTCCAGCGTCCCCTGCCCCGGACTCCGGGGTCCTCCTGCGCTGCCCCCCGCGGGCCGGCATCCGAGCCGGGGCCAAGCGCCCGCGCCCCGCGGAGGCCTGGGCAGCGGGAAGGCGTCGAGGAGCCCCAGCTCCCCGTGGGGCAAACCAGGCAGCCACGCCCCGCGCGTGGCGCCCCAGCTCCCTTCCGTGGGGACGGACCGGGAAGTGGCGTTGCGCTTCTGTGCCTCTGCCCTGGCCTCCCTTCTCCGGCCTCCCCTTGGCGAGGAGAGTGCGGGTTTCCTCCGGTCCCTTCGCCTCCCTCGGAGGGGGAGTCAGCGCCCGCGCCCCGGGCTCGGTGGGCTCTGAGGCCCACCTCGGTGGGGACGGGGAGGTCACCGGCCGCGGTCTCCGCGCGCACTAAGATGTCTGCCTCACAGACACGACAAATAAATAGAAATAAATAAATAAATAACGCCGCCCCCCCCCCCAAAGTAACTCACAAACATTTTTGCAAATATAAAGTGTGTGAGCGATTGTATCCTGAGGGTACGGAATTAACTCGCACAATGATAATTTATATTTTATGTGAGTTTTATTTTTATACACCTGCTTTTCTTTGCAATTCATGAAAAAACATATTGATATCAAGGCAATTGTGCTGTCACGGAATTCATAATCCTAACTGCGAGCCTTTCACATCAATATGACATGTCTCTTTTATGCTAACTCCAGCAATTTAGAAAAAAATACAGGTTATAAACAGCTAATAAAACTCCCCCATTTGTGGGTCGGATACATTTTCTGTTGCGTGGAGTCCCGAAGTTCCGGGTGGGAACTTTCCTCGATGGGAAAGCGCATCAGGGTCCCGGGGAGGGAAGGGCGGGCGGGGCGGGCGCCCACCCCACGCAGAAAGCCCGCCCCACGCACATTTCTGCGTGGCTACTTGGACAAGATTCGCCCTCGACTCGGTTTTGGGGCCCGGGGTGAGGGGTGCGGGATGGCTGTTGTAGCCCTGAAGTTGGCGCGTGCCGGGGGCGCAGAGTCCGGAGGGTCAGGAGCGGCCGGCAAGCTTCCTGCGGAGGCTCAGCGAGGACGGAGCCGGGCCACGGAGCGCGGCGCGGGGTCTGGGTGGGCGGACGCACTGCGCGCGCCGGGCCGCCTGTGATCTCACCCGCCGTGCGTGAGCCACCGCGCTCGTCCTCAGCTCGCGGGCAGCACCGGCGGCCGTGGGGGCCCGCGGGGGTCTCGGGGTGAGGCCCTCCTGAGGACGCCTTCCCGGGGGCCGCCGGGGTTCTGCCGTCACCTCTCTTCTCCCGGCCACGAGCCCGTGCCTCCCAAGGGCTTCAGCCCCGCGGCGCTCTGCCCTGTGTGTCCGCAGGCCTGGGCTGCACCAGAGAGGGACTGCTGGGGTCACCAACCACAGAGCGGGGGCGTCCTGACCCCCGTTCCACGCGCTCCCCTCCGTGACCCGTCCTGACTGTTCCGCGTGCTCCCCTCCGTGACCCGTGCTGACCCCCGTTCCACGCGCTCCCCTCCGTGACCCGTCCTGACTGTTCCGCGTGCTCCCCTCCGTGACCCGTCCTGACTGTTCCACGCGCTCCCCTCCGTGACCCGTCCTGACTGTTCCGCGCACTCCCCTCCGTGACCCGTGCTGACCCCCGTTCCACGCGCTCCCGTGTCTGTGGCCCGCGGCTCCCTCCTGCTCCGTGGTGGTGGCGTCGGCAGGCGCCCGTGCTCCTGCTGCAGAGCGGGGAGTCCCTTCCACCCCCGCTGAGAGCAGCCTCCCACCCCGGGGCGGCCGGGCAGCGCCGGCGCTTTCCTGCTGTCTTAGGTAGGGCTGGTTTAGGACTGGGACGGGGCGAGGCTGGTGCTGCCCTCCACCCACCGTGCGCGGTGCTGCCCTCCACCCACCGTGCGCAATGCTGCCCTCCACCCACCGTGCGCGGTGCTGCCCTCCACCCACCGTGCGCAATGCTGCCCTCCACCCACCGTGCACGGTGCTGCCCTCCACCCACCGTGCGCGGTGCTGCCCTCCACCCACCGTGCGCAGCGCTGCCCTCCACCCACTGTGCACAGTACAGTACTGCCCTCCACCCACCGTGCGCGGCGCTGCCCTCCACCCACTCTGCGCAGCGCTGCCCTCCACCCACTCTGCGCAGCGCTGCCCTCCACCCACCGTGCGCAGTGCTGCCCTCCACCCACTCTGTGCAGCGCTGCCCTCCACCCACCGTGCGCAGCGCTGCCCTCCACCCACCGTGCGCAGTGCTGCCCTCCACCCACCGTGCGCAGCGCTGCCCTCCACCCACCGTGCGCAGTGCTGCCCTCCACCCACCGTGCGCAGTACTAACTTCCACCCACTCTGCGCAGTACTGCCCTCCACCCACCGTGCGCAGTACTAACTTCCACCCACTCTGCGCAGTGCTGCCCTCCACCCACCGTGCACAGTGCTGCCCTCCACCCACCGTGCACAGTGCTGCCCTCCACCCACCGTGCGCAGTGCTGCCCTCCACCCACTCTGCGCAGTGCTGCCCTCCACCCACCGTGCACAGTGCTGCCCTCCACCCACTCTGCGCAGTGCTGCCCTCCACCCACCGTGCACAGTGCTGCCCTCCACCCACTCTGCGCAGTGCTGCCCTCCACCCACCGTGCGCGGTGCTGCCCTCCACCCACTCTGCGCAGTGCTGCCCTCCACCCACCGTGCGCGGTGCTGCCCTCCACCCACCGTGCACAGCGCTGCCCTCCACCCACCGTGCGCAGTGCTGCCCTCCGCCCACTCTGTGCAGCGCTGCCCTCCACCCACCGTGCGCAGTGCTGCCCTCCGCCCACTCTGTGCAGCGCTGCCCTCCACCCACCGTGCGCAGTGCTGCCCTCCGCCCACCGTGCGCAGCGCTGCCCTCCACCCACTCTGTGCAGCGCTGCCCTCCACCCACCGTGCGCAGTGCTGCCCTCCGCCCACTCTGTGCAGCGCTGCCCTCCACCCACCGTGCGCAGTGCTGCCCTCCACCCACCGTGCGCAGCGCTGCCCTCCACCCACCGTGCGCAGTGCTGCCCTCCACCCACTCTGTGCAGCGCTGCCCTCCACCCACCGTGCGCAGTGCTGCCCTCCACCCACTCTGTGCAGCGCTGCCCTCCACCCACCGTGCGCAGTGCTGCCCTCCGCCCACCGTGCGCGGTGCTGCCCTCCACCCACCGTGCGCGGTGCTGCCCTCCACCCACCGTGCGCGGTGCTGCCCTCCACCCACCGTGCGCAGCGCTGCCCTCCACCCACCGTGCGCAGCGCTGCCCTCCACCCACTCTGCGCAGTGCTGCCCTCCACCCACCGTGCGCGGCGCTGCCCTCCACCCACCGTGCGCGGCGCTGCCCTCCACCCACCGTGCGCAGTGCTGCCCTCCGCCCACCGTGCGCGGCGCTGCCCTCCACCCACCGTGCGCGGCGCTGCCCTCCACCTACTGTGCGCCGTACTGCCTTCCACCCACTGTGCACAGATCTTTGTCTCCCACTCACTGTGCACAAATCTTCACCTCACACTCTTGGTGCACAGATCTGCTGTGTCTCACACAGTGCACAGATCTTCACCTCACACTCACGGTGCACAGATCTTCACCTCACACTCACCATGCACAAATCTTCACCTCACACTCACCGTGCCCAGATCCTCACCTCACACTCACAGTGCACAGATCTGCTGTGTCTCACACAGTGCACAGATCCTCACCTCACACTCACGGTGCACAGATCTTCATCTCACACTCGTGATGCACAGATCTTCACCTAACACTCACAGGTGCACTGATCTTCATCACACTCGCGGTGCACAGATCTTCACCTCACACTCACGGTGCATGGATCTTCATCTCACACGGTGCACAGATCTGCTGTGCCTCACACAGTACACAGATCATCTCACACTCACGGTGCACAGGTCTTCACCTCACACTCACGGTGCACAGATCTTCACCTCACACTCACAGTGCACAGATCTTCACCTCACACTCACGGTGCACAGATCTTCATCTCACACTCGTGATGCACAGATCTTCATCTCACACGGTGCACAGATCTGCTGTGCCTCACACAGTACACAGATCATCTCACACTCACGGTGCACAGGTCTTTACCTCACACTCACGGTGCACAGATCTTCACCTCACACTCGTGATGCACAGATCTTCACCTCACACTCACAGGTGCACCGATCTTCATCTCACACTCACGGTGCACAGATATTCACCTCACATGGTGCATAGATCTTCATCTCACACGGTGCACAGATCTGCTGTGCCTCACACAGTACACAGATCATCTCACACTCACGGTGCACAGGTCTTCACCTCACACTCACGGTGCACAGATCTTCACCTCACACTCACAGTGCACAGATCTTCACCTCACACTCACGGTGCACAGATCTTCATCTCACACTCGTGATGCACAGATCTTCATCTCACACGGTGCACAGATCTGCTGTGCCTCACACAGTACACAGATCATCTCACACTCACGGTGCACAGGTCTTTACCTCACACTCACGGTGCACAGATCTTCACCTCACACTCGTGATGCACAGATCTTCACCTCACACTCACAGGTGCACCGATCTTCATCTCACACTCACGGTGCACAGATATTCACCTCACATGGTGCATAGATCTTCATCTCACACGGTGCACAGATCTGCTGTGCCTCACACAGTACACAGATCATCTCACACTCACGGTGCACAGGTCTTCACCTCACACTCACGGTGCACGGGTCTTCACCTCACCCTCACGGTGCACAGTGCCGCTGTGTCTCACAGTCAGTGCATCTCACTCGGGCCGCAGGTTGGCTGACTCTTGTGTCCTGCACGGGATTGAACGTGAGCACACTGTGGACAGCTGGAGACAGAGTGGCCAAGACGGGGAGGGAGGAGCCTGGAGAGGCCCAGAGGTCAGGTGCAGAACGAATGGAGCAGCAGGTGGGTGGCGGGGGTCTCTGACCGCCACCACTGTCCTGCTTCCTGGAGCTGCCTTCCTTGCTAACGGAGCCACTGCTGGCAAAGAGGAGACGATGGAGGAAAACGTTCCCACGCTATGCACCTGACGCTCAACCTTCACTTTCCTGGAGAGATAAAATGCACAGGAAAACAAAGGCCCACTCCTGTAGGAGATGTGCCTGGGGAACGAGCGAGGTCTCCAGCTGCTTGGGGGAAATGAAGGCCTCCAGCAGGCCGCGCAGTGCAGGCCGGGCCCGGCTGTGCGTGACCCCCCTGCTCCCCGCCCGGGGAGGCTCGGCCCGCAGCCCTGGGAATCCAGACCGACGCCCGCGCCCGCCACGGGCGCCAACCTGCGGCCCTCGTCGGGACTCTCCCCCTGCCCCTGCCCCTGCCCGGGGCAACACGGTGTTCTTAGTATATTTTTAATTCTCTAATGTGTGACCCAGTGGCCCGTATCATCTTACAGAGAAAGAATGGAAAGGCGAGGCCCGGGCTGTGTGGCCAGTGGTCCCAATATCCCCCCTGCCAGCCATTACATCACCAGATACTCTCTAAGAGGATTTTCAGCAGGCTTGGCTTCGTTATTAAAATAGTAATTAATTTTTTCCTCTTCACAAAACCCAGGGACCTTCAGACGGCGGCCTCGGGAGCGAGGGTGATCCCCCTTTGAAAGTGGCCTTTCTGGAAGCCATAATCGGCTCTCCAGCCCACAGTACACATGTTCCCCAGTAAATGTGATTAAAGAGCCACACAAAAACCCCCTTGCAGAAAATTAATTCAGTTTCCAGAATAAAAAGTCTGATAAAGTTGTGCGATGCTCCGGTGACAACACATAATAGAAGGGTAGAGTTTTATCCCCTTGAAGGATAAGTGAACGGCCAGAAAGGTCTGGGAGTTCCCAGAGTAAAAACATCTGCTACAGCTAATTCACTTTGGCTTTTGCTTGTGAAATGCATGAGCCACCTCAGGCTGTGGAGTTTCAAACACCCTGGCGGGAGGTAGGTTCTCAGGCTGGGGCCTCGAGTCCACCGTAGCCACCTGGGGATTGAACCCGCTTCTCACTGGAGAACCTAGGACATCGCCTCAGCCTCTCCGGGGCCGACTCCAGGGGCCAGCGGGCGGCCGTGCTTCCTTCCGATGGTGTCTCGTGTGGCAGGCACGGTGCGGGCTGGCCACCGTGCGGGGAGCCTGGCCTGCTGGTCCCAGACTAGACTCGTGCTCTGTGAGCCGGAGGGGCCAGCCGCCTTTTGGACCGGTCTTACGGAGGAAGGGAGAAAAGAGCTCTGAGGGCTCAGCGACGGGCGTGCGGGGCGGACCAGAGCTGTGCGGGGCTGCCTTCTCCCTGCCGGGACCGCAGGGCTGGAGAAGCAGCCTGACGCCGTGGGTCCCCCCTGCTGTGGTGACCGACTCTTGTCCCTTGAGCTGAAGGGTGTGGCTTACTAGGAGGTGAGATTCTGTAGATGATTTCACCAAGAATGGAGGAGACCTGGAGCCTCCACGAGAGCTGGTGACGTGGTCACACCGAGAGACCGGGGTCACCAGGAGCTCTGCTGATGGGACTGCTCACAGAGGAGGCCTGGAGACAGCAGGAACGTGGCACCCGTGGCCCTCCATGCCCAGAGGTGAGGATGGTCCCGGGATCACCGTCAACACTGATCTTGGGTGGTTGTTTCCTCACTAGGCTGGGACCAGGGCTGCTAAGACAGGGGCCGGCTTCCCGAAGTGCAAAACAGAGAGGCCAGGACCTGGGGCAGCCTGCCCAAACCTGAGGCTCTTCCTCCAGGCTTGTACACTTCACCATGACCTGCGGAATCATCCGGAAGCCTCCACGATGCAAGGCTTTGTGGGCAAGCCTGTGCTGGGCCACACAGGGCCCTGGGTCTCCCTCCAGGGTGGGTCTGGGCTCCGCTAGCACAGGGGTACCCCCCGCGGGCACCACTGGCTGCTTCCGGTCTCTCCGGCTTCCACCCCTAGTCTTTGGCCATAAAGAACTGCTCAGGTACGAGCCAAAGTGTCTGCTAGGGCGTGGGAAACGGAAACAAGAACGAGTCTGACTCCACACCCTTCGCCAATGACAGTGGTGCTCACGACGTTCTCATTAATACAAACACCTGCAGCATTCTCAGGAGACTCACGAGGCCACGCACCAAATGGCTTTTCGCGTAGCTTATTTCCTAAGGTCCAAGTCTCGCCTGGAGTTTCCTTATATTCTATCTAAGGAAATGAAGAGGCACCGAGCGAGCTGCATCGCTCACTGTGCCGGCTTCCGCGCTGGAGTCATCATTATTAGTATAATTGAGTGAGAACGTGCTATTTCTCAGTAAGCTATGGTGCCTGAACCTCGCACATTCAAACACGATGATTATCAGCAATCATCCACTTGAAATCCCTCCAAGTGTTCGTGTCAGCGGGGAGAATGCGGGATGGGGACACGGTGCGCGTGTGCGCGTCCTGCCCGTGTGGGGGCCTGGGTTGGGCACCTGGGAGCGAGTCCCACGTTTCATAGCTGGTGTAGTAAGTTGACTGACCTTCGTGAGCATCTGCGGCGTCCTTGGGAGAGCTCCAGGGGCAGCTGGAGGCCGGGACGGCCCGCGCCAGCCATGCCAGGCGGGACCCAAGGCTGCAGTGCCCGCAGCTTTGCAGAGCAGCCTTGGGACCCCCGCAGCCTGCATCCCTCCAGGACATGTGTCCTCTCCACCCTCAGACCAGGACATGTGTCCTCTCCACGCTCAGACCAGGACATGTGTCCTCTGTCAGTCCTCACCTCCACGCTCAGCCCTGGCCTGTCACCTCCACGCTCAGCCCTGGCCTGTCCTCTCCACGCCTCCACGCTCAGCCCTGGCCTGTCCTCTCCACGCTCAGTCCTGGCCTGTCACCTCCACGCTCAGCCCTGGCCTGTCACCTTCCACGCTCAGCCCTGGCCTGTCACCTCCACGCTCAGCCCTGGCCTGTCCTCTCCATGCTCAGCCCTGGCCTGTACCTCCACGCTCAGCCCTGGCCTGTCACCTCCACGCTCAGCCCTGGCCTGTCCTCTCCACGCTCAGCCCTGGCCTGTCACCTCCACGCTCAGCCCTGGCCTGTCCTCTCCACGCTCAGTCCTGGCCTGTCACCTCCACGCTCAGCCCTGGCCTGTCACCTTCCACGCTCAGCCCTGGCCTGTCACCTCCACGCTCAGCCCTGGCCTGTCACCTCCACGCTCAGCCCTGGCCTGTCCTCTCCACGCTCAGCCCTGGCCTGTCGCCTCCACGCTCAGTCCTGGCCTGTCCTCTCCACGCTCGGTCCTGGCCTGTCACCTCCACGCTCAGCCCTGGCCTGTCACCTCCACGCTCGGCCCTGGCTTGTCTTCTCCCTGCTCAGTCCCCCGCAGGCCCGTTCAGCACGGTTCCCCTGCGGAGCAGGTCCGTCTCAGGGTGCGGACAGTTGGGCGTTTCCCCCCGCCTGAGGCCAGCGCAGCTTTGCCGCTCGCTGGCTGGGTCTGCAGTCGGCCCCTCTTCACCTGGCTGCCGGGGCACCTGACGCTTGGTGTTGAGGCCTGGAGCCCAGGACACAGTGACTCTGGGTGGCGGCTCTAACGTTGTCACTTGAGTGTTTTCTCCCTTATCTAAAATCGGGCCGGGCCGGGTGGGGCGGGAGAGACGGGGAGATGCACTGATTGAGGTGAGTTGGATTGAGACCCCCCTCGTACAAGGATAACGTAAGGATAACGTTAAAAAGAAAACACACAGCCGAGAGGTTGGCTGTCGAGCCTTCCAGCGTTGCGTTTCTTTGATCCAGAACGGGGTGAGCACGGCGACTCTCCACCAGCGGGGATCAGAGGGAAGTGTCCCTTTAAGGCTGGGCTCTGTCCCTCTGGAGCAGCCCCATTCAGGGTCTGCAGGTATGGGGCCGTGGTTCAATTACACATGGGCCAAGATGAAAGGACAGGAAATGGCTGTCATGGCCTCAGAGGAAATATTTGCAGGAAAAGGAGCACACCAGCAAATAAAGTGCTAATTAGTGTCC
>NC_063175.1:58613077-58745378 GCF_023159225.1 Perognathus longimembris pacificus | reverse complement strand
CGCGCGGATGGGCTCCGGTGCTGCCGTCGCGCTTCCTCTGCCGACCCGAGCCTTGGCCCAGATCTGGCCTTACTGATGGGCTTGCCTCTGGTGATAAGAGGAGGTTGCGGCTCACCCACCCTGGTCAGCATCCAGCCACCCGGGTCAGGGTCCAGCCCTGGTCAGCATCCAGTCCCGGTCAGGAGGGAAGGAGAGGCTGCACCTGGCCTGTTCCATGTGGCTCCCTCCAGCCTTTGTGCCACCCAGGTGCCACCTTGGGTTGTGCTCAGGGGGTCATGGTGAATCCAGTGGCACTTTCTCTCCCCTGCCGTGGGGCCCTGGCTAGGAATGGGGGGTCACCCTCAGCCTTGGGGGAGCCCTCTCCTGGAAAGGTGCTCCCAGGGTTTTCCAATGCACAAGCTGCTAGTGGGAGCAGATTTCCTGCACTGCTGAGGGAGTGGTAGGGAGGGGGACAGCCACCGAGGTGGGGGAAGGAAGGATGACCACTGGGGGGGGCAAGGGCCACTGGGGGGAGGAGAGAGGATGACCACTTGGGGGTAAGGAGGGGATGACCACTGAGGTGGAAGAAGGAGGGGACGATCTTTGGTGGGGAGGGGGAGGAGGGGGACCATGGCCACGGACGGACCATTGTGGGCCGCAGCTTTCACCCAGGCGGCAGCCCCTTCCCTTCTGTCCTGGAACGTCTCCTTGAGATTGGTTCTACTTGTAGCCAGAGTTGGCGGTCTTCAACACGACCTCGGCCTAAGCCCGGTGGCACAGGTTTCCATTCATGGTTTTCTGACTGGATATCAGAGGTAGGAAAACCAGTGCATGCCATATATAAACTCTTCTAACACACGTAGAACATCTCCACAGAGGATTATTGTCATTGGGGCAGGAGCGGGGTGTGCGCTCGGGGGCTTGAACTCACCTCACTCTCTTAGGCCTTTCTTCCTTTAGTTCCTGTTTTAGCTACTTTTCAGGTCGGGCCTCACACTTTTTGCCTGTGGGCTGGCCTTGGACGGTGGCTGGTTGTGTTTAAAGGAATTGTGTTTGAGACTTACTTGTCATCTGAGTTACAATATCTGCAGACCTCAATAAGATCTCATCTGCATAATATGTGAGGGAAAGGTGTTAAGATTGTGGATCTATGGACATTACCCAAAGGCATTTCTATTACTTTTTTATTTTTATTTTTATTTTTTATTTTTTGGCCAGTCCTGGGCCTTGGACTCAGGGCCTGAGCACTGTCCCTGGCTTCTTCCCGCTCAAGGCTAGCACTCTGCCACTTGAGCCACAGCGCCGCTTCTGGCCGTTTTCTGTATATGTGGTGCTGGGGAATCGAACCTAGGGCCTCGTGTATCCGAGGCAGGCACTCTTGCCACTAGGCTATATCCCCAGCCCCTCTATTACTTTTTTAAAAAGACACCTTTTTTTTTTTCCAGCACAGATAGTGTCTGTTAAACTTAGCTTCATATCCAAAAAGCCCAGCCGTCTGCTGAAAAATTTCAAAAGTGTGGCAGAAATTAGGGGGGAAGGGCAAGTTTTAAAAGAACAGATTAGAACTTGTATTAAACCCGATTGTCTAATTGCCAACCAATCACAGATCTGCTCATGGAAACTGTTTCGTTGTTATCCCAGGTAGTGCAAGGATTGAACAGACATCAAAGGGCTCCCCCTGAAGGAGGAGGCGCATGGACCTACTATTTTGTGTCATTAAGCACAGTTTGCCACCCTGGGACACAAGCAGGGGTGTCCAGGAACACGGGGGGGCAGCGAGGGGAGCACCATGGAATAAAGGCCGGGGCGGCGGGAAGGAGCCGGTGGGGAGTGGGGTCCGTACCCTGGGCGGGCGGGGCGCGCGTCTCCAGTGGAAGCTCTGGGCGCGGCGTGGCTTCCTGCCTCCCAGGACCCACAGGCAGAGTTTCTCTAGGGAACGATTCTCCTACTTGGACCTCTGGTGTGGAATTCTCCCTTCCATGTGGAGGGCTGGGAATATGGCGCCCAGGCCCTCTCTCCAGCGGGCGGGGGCTTCCGGGCCACACCGATCTCAGGTGGCACGGGGTGGCCTGCCAGTCCACTCATGCACCGTGGCTGTCACTGTCTCCATGACCTGGGCTTTCTGTGCCCCAGTCCCCACCGCTCCTCATCAGTCAATGTGGGTGCGGTTCCTTCGTGTGTTGTGTGCTCAGTTCTTTGACAGCATTATTATATTTAAGAAGTTTCAAGATGTCTTTAGAAGCGAGTTGTATGTATTACTACTTCTACATTGGGCATGAAAAACTCACCTTGGTTTGCTTTGCCTCGTTTCTCTGTTCGAGTTGGCAGTCACGGACACAAACAGGGGTGTGCATGCATGTGTGTGACACAGGGTTGAAACTAAAGCTCACGGACCTCTATGACCACTTGGAACACCATTAATTGATTTCTCTCTAGAATATTCTGTCTGAGGGTAGTTTCCCAGCAAAGCCCTTGAGCCAGTTTTCAGCCCCCTGTGTCATCTCTGTGTCCCAGTTTGGGTTTTGAAGGTTCCCGCTGGCTTTGCGTTTCTCCCTTCCTCCTGCGTGCGTTGTGCACCGTAGGTCTGGGAGCTCGGCAGCCCGATGGCTCTGCCACGGAGCCAGAGTGGACTTCGTCAGGCACCACAGACACAGCGTGGGTGGGATGGGCTCTGTGCTCACGCGCTCTCCTGTCCCTCTGATGGCCTGTGGGAACACGGCCTGTGTGCGAGTCAGCTTCGGTAAAGCCTTCCACCGAGGCCCGTCCCTTCTCCAGGACACTGACTTTCGCTGTGACTTTCTGGGTGTCAGGGATAATACAGGAACTCGCAAGCTGGGATTGCTTTTATAACTCCTGTATTGAACTATGTTTTCATTGAATACAATTACAAAAGAACATAATATCTCAAATTTTTGAGTCACAATCTTAGGCTTATTACTGTCAAAAAGCAATTACAAGCTATTTTTATGTAGAGCTCAAACATAAAATTAAAGACTCAGAAATGAAAGCGAAACATTTTTAACCATACCATACAGTACTCATAACATCGGCTCCGGAGCCAAATGTGGAGCATAGAAAATGCACATTCTGCAACCCAGGGAGGGTGTTTACAAAGATAAACTCGAAGAATAATTTAGACCAGCTGTTTGTAGTAACTTTATTTCTATGCTTGCTGATATATTACAGAAAAGTGAGGGGAAGATTGTAGTGAAACACTTAAAATCCTGACATAAACCCATGCTGATGGATGGGGAGTTTCTTTTCCTTCTTTTCTTGGTGATGGTCCTAAGGCTTGAACTCAAGGCCTGGGCACTGTCCCTACGCTCAAGGCTCACATTCTACCTCTTGAGCCACAGGTCCACCTCTGGCTTTTTGGTGGCTAATTGGAGATCGGAGTCTAGAGACTTTCCTACTTGATCTGGCTTTGCACCGTGATGCTCAGACCTCAGCCTCCTGAGGAGCTCCGATCACAAGTGTGAGCCACTGGCTCCTGGCTTAATACAGAACCAGACACACGGCCGCAGACGCGAATGCTGCACACCCACACAGCTTCAGCGAGAGAGTGGGGTGCACGTGACACGTGGGCAGGTAGGAAACATCCCTGAGAGGGAGGGGCACTGCTGCGTGGCCACGTAGACGTGGGCGAGGGTGGTTGGTTGGCAAAGATCACCGTCAGCAGGCGCCTCTTCTTCAGGCGAGGGCCCGTGTGAATGTCTAGGGAGGCCAGGAAGCCACGGAGGGTCGTGGTGCTTTGTAGTTCAGGGTTTCTCGGTGAGAAGCGTTGGTGACCTTCCACCCTCTTGAGGACTTGAAGCTCTCCGTGGGGATGGAATGGCTCAGTGCTCTCTTAGGAGTCAGCGGGGCTGTGGTGTGAGGACTTTGCTGTGCTCTCTGTTGGTGCCTTGGCTTTCAAAGGTGGATTCCGTGCTCAGCGTCCTGGGCTCCCTTAGGCCCGGCGGACCCTCGGGCATCGTCAGAAAGGCAGAAGGAACCTGCAGTTTGGTGCCCTTGTGGGTACCCCTCAGGGTAGCTCCCCTCGGGGCCATGCGGTCAGGCTTCCCGGGCAGGTGAGGCTCCAGGCACCCCAGGAAACAACTTCTCCCCGGGTGTCTCACATTCTCTTAGAACTGGAAAGGGATTTTGCCCCCCCCCCACCCCGCAGGTGCAGTCTGGCTCTGCAGGTGGCTCTGCCTCAGTTTTGGAGCTCCTGGTGGCCTGGCGCTTCCTTAGTACGGATGCAGTCCTGAGCTCCGGGCGCTGTTGGCCAGTCCCCCTGGAAGGGGCCACTCTCAGCACAGACCCTTGGCATTTCGGGGGGGGGGGGGGAGGCGAGGAACAACCCGCCAGCTGTCAAGCCCCGATCTTCTCAATGCAATCAAGCTCTGTCCCGGGCTCCTTAGCCCCCTGTGATTCTTGAAGCTTAGTGAGTCCAGCAGGCAGGGGCCCAGGAGTGAGCCGCCGATGGCCCCGGCACTCGCTCCCCAGACAGCCGGGGACACACGTGTGGCGGGCACACGGCGGGGAGCGCCCCCGAGGTCGTGTGGAAACGGTCACGCGCGCCGGCTCTCGGGCGACAGGGGCGATGGGACTGTGCCCGCTGCTGCTGGGGCCGAGGGCCTGGCGGACCCGCCGCCCGGCCCCTGCCGGCCCCCGGGCCCCTCAGAGCCCCCGCAAGGCGGCTCCGGCAGCCACAATTAGCCCGCAGCCTGTAGACTCTCTCTCCACACATTCCCACAAAGAGTTCTTGTGCGCACAGACCGATCTATTACCTGCTTCAATGAACCGTCCTGTTGATAATTTGCACAGTTTTCACCCCTGGGTGATGGAAACGCCCCGCCCTCCTTCCAGTGCCGCTTCAGCTCACGTCAGCTGCATAATGCATGAGAAAAATTTACCAAACACTCCAGACAGGCCGCTGAAATTCTAGATCAGTCGATAACATTCACACCACCCAGGCTGGGAAGGAAAGGAAGTGGAGTCTTACTTGTTTCCGTACAGCTTCACTGAGAGAAAACTCGCACACCAGACAGTTCACGCATGGAAAGGTGCAACCTAATGGTTTCGGCAAAACCTCCGGTTCATGCCACTTACTGACTCCATCAACGTGAGAACGCTCTGACCATCGTGAAAAGGTAGCATCCCTCACCGGCGGCTCCGCCGGGTCCCCCCGTGGGTCCCGGCCGCCCCACAGCCACGTTCTGTCCGTGGACTTGCTTGCTCTGCACTGTCACACACACGAGTCGCACGCACGCACCGCCGGCGAAGGGCGCCTTCCAGTCCCGTCCACCCGGGGACTTGCTCTGTCATTTTGGAGATGAGAAGCAACATTCCATGGCACGTGTAGATAGCACCTCACTGGTTTTTGAGCTGATGGACTCTTGTGCGTATTAGATTAGTATCCTTTTTTAAAGTTTTCAAATACAGTGAACATATATCAAGGCGAATTATGGAGTCTTAACGTGGAATTAGCTGCTTTGAGATGACAAAACACACTGAAACAGGGTGGCCACTCATGACCTTTCCTCAAGGGTTGTTCTGATCTCTCTCTCTCTCTCTCTCTCGTCTCTTTCTTCTTTCGACTTTCTGATTTTCTAAAAGTAATATCTGCTTTTGAGAAGCACAAAGTCCTTGGCTGCAACTGTCCTGAGAAGTCAGGTGAGGGCGAAGGTTTCCTCAGAAGCAACTGGGGGAATAAGGTGTGCACAGAGGTCAGAGGGCATCTCCCCATCCCTGTGGGGTATGGGTGCATGTCCAGGGCTCGGTGGCCCCCGTGTTGGGGTTCGTGTCGGTGCTGAGCAGTGCTGAGCAGTGAGTCAGCCAGTGCCCTGTTGCTATACCCTGACGCCCTTGGGGGGTTGGGAGGTCTGGGAGTTTGCGCAGTCCTTGGGATGCACGTCCTGGACGTTTGCACAGCCCTCTCTGACGCACACACGCACTGAAGGGACAGGGCGCGGTGGCTTCGAGTGTGGCTCAGGCCCAGCCTCTGTCTGACCGGCGCTTCCTGACGGCTCCTTCAGCTGCTCTGGGAGACCCTCGGCCCACTCCCTGCAGTTGTTCCTGAGACCTCTCTTGGGCGGCTCCCCCACCACGGGGGTCTCCCTCTGGCTGTGGCTGGGGAGTGAGCGGCGCGGCCCCCTGAAGGCCCGCGGCCACAGCCTCGGACCAGCAGGACTTCCCGGGATGGCTCTCAAAGACACAGCTCTGCCACGCCCTTGGGCACTTCTGACGTCAGCTGTATTTCAGTTTCCCGTTACTTGGAACATTTGTAATGTAGGCAAGGTGAACTTGAACTAATCAGGAATGCCAAGGAATGGCACTGGAATACCAAGGCTTTCTAAATATGGGGGTGTTGGGTTTGATTGCCTTTCTCCTCATGGCCTCAGTGCTTCTCAGGCTGCTATTTTAATTGTGTCAATGACACAAATTTGTGGGTGTGTTAGATACTGGAAAAAAGTGGAGAGATTGTAGCATATGGTTCACGTGCGTGAGTGAGGACAGCACAAATCCCACTGAGCTTTGGATCTCGAGGAGGAGCCTGCCCCTCGCGGAGGGAGGGTGACCTTTTCTCCCGCCTCTCCCCCACCACCCTGCTGGCCAGCCGGGGCTGGGAGCTCGACCCGCAGGCAGGCAGGCAGGCGCTCCGATCACAGAGCACCTACAGTTCTGGGGTGCTCTTTCCTCCAGGACCTTTCTTTTGCTTTTAATAAGTAGAAGAAAATGCTGCACGCAGAGCGGTGAGCAAAGCGGAAAACACGGAACAGTGTGCAAACATGGGCTCCTGTTTTGTGCCCACCAGAGCGGCTCCCGGGGAAGCTCACGGCTGGGTGGACACGAAGCAGCCCCTGCTGACCCTGGAGGGTGCTGTTTGTTGCTAAGATGGATGGATGAGCGCAGCGTGAAGTGTTCTGCCTGGCTTCTGCTGGCCGTAATGATGACAGGATGTTCTGGGTTGCTCTGACGGAGGTTCTTCCCTTGTGAAGCTGGCGTGGCCCTGGGCAGATGCCCACCCTCCTGGCTGATGGGCTGTGGCTCATGCCAGGACTTCCCTCTGGAAGTGTTTGTGTTGGGGCCTGATGGAGGCTCGGAGCCCCTGATCAGTTGCTTCTCACTGGTGCTGGGCTTGGAAAGGTCGCAGCGGTACACAGGTCTGTCCCATGTGTTCTGCCAGATCCTGGAGCTGACGACCGGACAGATGCATGATGGAGAATGGGGCTGGGTCCTTCACGCACCAGCTAGAAAATGAGGATCAGCGTGAGCCCATGTTGGACTCTGGCTGGACTTGGAGTCTGACCATGTGGTTTGTCTTCTCTGCCCAGGGTTTGATACCTTTCTGTTAGTTTGCATTCTCATGTTACCTTTTCCTTTCTATTTTCTTGCGTGTTACTTTTCTTTTTCTTTCAAGAAATTTGCATGGATATCTGGTATTTCCAGTATTTTTTTTTGTTTTCATATTTGTCTACTCCTAGGGTTTTATGTTTCTTTTTACCTTTGGCTGGACTCATGAGTTTTTCTATTGTGTATTTTTGTTCTCTGTGGTCTGTAAGGGAAAAATGAATCTTTTCAGGATCCAGTGGACTTGGGTGAGGACTTTGTGCTCAGATGAAAGCACCCTGGCCAGTACCTGTACAATGAGACCATGGGCAAAGGGCAAAGGGCAAAGGGCAAAGGGCAAAGCAAGGCCATGCTCAAGGTCCTGGCTTGTGGAAATGTGAGCTAGTAAATGTGAATTTTTTAAGACTCAGCAGCAGAAAACCCATGTTCTAATTCAGGTATTCATGGGCTGGCTTCTTTTCCTGAGACAGGATCTCATTAAGTTTATTTTTGCCCAGGCTAGATGGCTGGAACCATGATCCCTCCATCTCTGCCTCTGAGTAGCTAGGATTGTGGGTGTGGGCCACCATGTCCTGCCTTGCTAGTGCGTTAAACCTCACAAAATCAATCCTCTTAGTTGACTCTACTCTACTCTACTTATGGGTTATTGCATTTGTTTCATGGCGAGTTTGGTTCCTGAGAGATACCTGTACTGGATACAGCTCTCCAGGGGCTAGGGATTTCCGCATGGGCATCACTAGGACTTGCTGACCCGTCTCAGCACTTTGAATCCCTCTCCTTATTACCTTACGCACTGTCCCCAGACCACGGTCACTCCCCTGCTTCTCCGGTTCCATATCTAACCATGAGTGCTCTCCCGGCTTTGTTCTCTGGTTCTGAAGATGTTTCCTGCACGTCACATTATTCTGTCGCGCCATGCGCCAGTCTCATTGTTTTCTTCTGATCAAAACTTCCAGTTCACCAATCTTCTCTCCAGCTGCATCTTGTCTGCTATAGGCCTCATCCATGAGTTCTGTTTCGCTTATTCTACTTTTAGCTCTGCATCTTTAATTGGATTGTTCGCCTCCTCGTCCCTGGCTTCCTATTGAGCTATGGTCGGTTGTGAGATGATGGGGCATTTTTGACCAGCAGGATCTGGAGGTGACCTGTGAATTTGGGTTCACACCCTCATAAGTGCCTCATCTTCTGCACGTAGGCACGGAGTCCTCTGCCAGCCATAAGAACTGCATGAGGAAGGCCGGGTCACGTCAACCCACAGCTGTCCCGGAGGGCCTTAAAGTACTTGGTTCTGTCTTGAGCATAGAAAAGTATAAAGAGAAAACACAGCAACCCTTTGTAATCCCACTAGCCAGGGATGTTGGTACTGAGCATATTTATTGCATTTCACTGTTTTTGTCTAAATGAGATGTTTATTCTAAACAATATAGCTTTTATGGTGACACATAAGTAAGTTTTCAAGACACCTGTACACATCCATGTTTGTAACTACAATGATGCATGTATCTGAAGCTGGTTTCCTTTGAAAAGGTCTGCATATGCATAGAGGACAAGATAGTGCTGCAGAATTTATTTTCTAAAAACACAGCAACAGTCTTCCTATGGTCGTCTTCTCCGAATGGAAATGCTGGAGTCAGCGCCATGACAGAGCCAGGTGTGAGCCCCGAATTTGGAAGCTACCAATGAAATGAGCGTCACATGAGTATGCTTGCTTCATCTACTAGTGCAGCTCAGGCCAGGGGGAGCTCAGGAAGGAGAACACATCCACACCTGTCCCCACTGAAGCCAGGGGGAGCCCAGACAGGTGAACACATCCACATGTGTCCCCACTGAAGCCAGGGGGAGCCCAGACAGGTGAACACATCCACACGTGTCCCCCTTGAAGCCAGGGGGAGCCCAGACAGGTGAACACATCCACACGTGTCCCCCTTGAAGCCAGGGGGAGCCCAGACAGGTGAACACATCCACACGTGTCCCCCTTGAAGCCAGGGGGAGCCCAGACAGGTGAACACATCCACACATGTCTTCATTGAAGCCAGGGGGAGCCCAGACAGGTGAACACATCCACACGTGTCCCCCTTGAAGCCAGGGGGAGCCCAGACAGGTGAACACATCCACACGTGTCCCCCTTGAAGCCAGGGGGAGCCCAGACAGGTGAACACATCCACACATGTCCCCCTTGAAGCCAGGGGGAGCCCAGACAGGTGAACACATCCACACATGTCTTCATTGAAGCCAGGGGGAGCCCAGACAGGTGAACACATCCACACGTGTCCCCCTTGAAGCCAGCCTGTGAGTGTGCCTTGGTGATTTTTCAGAAACAGCCTCAATTTTGCTATAGCGCCGTGGTGCACACCGAGCCTCCATTATGTGGCCCTGCACACTGCTCGGATTGCAGGTGTGGGCCACCAGGCACACGTCTGCCCGGGGCCAGCCCTGAACTGCGATCATCCTGTCTTCACCGCACAGCAGCTGGGATTACGGAGAGGAGCCGCCACCCCTGGCTGAGCCGATGCCTTTCCAAGTTTTCTCCTTTGGCGACTGGCGGCAGCCCGGGCACTGAGGTGGAGACGCAGCCATGGTCTCCCATGGGTGCCAGTTGTCTGGTTTGGCTCAGGGCGGTATTGAATTCCAGCAAGCATGCTCCAGAGCTGGTGGCCACGTGTCCCGCAGCCAGGCTTGAGTGAGTTTCTTTTTTTTTTTTTTGGCCAGTCCTGGGCCTTGGACTCAGGGCCTGAGCACTGTCCCTGGCTTCCTTTTGCTCAAGGCTAGCACTCTGCCACTTGAGCCACAGCGCCACTTCTGGCCATTTTCTGTATATGTGGTGGTGGGGAATCGAACCTAGGGCCTCGTGTACCCGAGGCAGGCACTCTTGCCACTAGGCTATATCCCCAGCCCTTGAGTGAGTTTCTTGATAGAACCATGTATACCCAATGCCATCACAATAAAGATCTGCCCATTTTGTCTTTCTTAGTGGTTGATTTTCTAAGCTCCATATAGGTTAGGAGGAAAAGAAAAGTGAAATGAATGTCAAGGACGTAGCTTCATTTTTCTTCCTCTGCAATTTTCCTGTTGAAGTACTGCTTGGAAATCAGCACGCCCTCTGCTGGGAGTAGGGTCTGCCCATCGTGGAGCTCTCTTTTTGGGGGGTGTTGGGTGGAGAGTACAGTGTCCTCTCATTGTATGAGTGTTGTTGGTTTTGGGGGAGGGGCATTGTGAAGGACAGCCCTCTCATTGTATGAGTGTTGGTTTGGGGTATCTCTTGTGAGGAGCGAGTCTTCTCATCGTATGAGTGTTGGTATTTTGGGGCGAGGACTTGTGGTAGAGGTTGGACGGAGTTATGTGAGTGCTGGATTCAGTGCACTGGGTTCTGCTGAGACTGTGTCGCTGATGTCTGTGAAGACAGTGCCAACCCGGCCAAGAGAAATGGAGGACAGCCACATAGCTGTCTTCAACAGCCAGGCCTTGTTTGCCGCATAACTGGCACCTGGAGCATCGTAATCACAGCTCCTGTGCAGGTGAAATGCAGGCATCCTTGCAGTTTGAAGTATGTGTCCCCAATACGCATTAATGTCTATTATCATCAAGTCACTTTCTGTCTGTTGGTATCCTGGCTCTTGACCCGATGGTTCCTTACTGCATTCGGTATTAGGGGGCTTAGCGTGTCAAGACCATGTTCATGGCCAGCCTCAACAGGAAAATGGCCAGGTGCGGTCTTCTGCTGAGCGCCACAGGCCGCGGACACTGGTGGAGACGCAGACCGGGCTGCCCATCTGTCCCTGGGGCCCCCAGGTGGAGACTGTTTTCCAGAAACTTTCCTCAGTGCCTGGTATGGAGATTCCCTTGGTGCCCACAGGTGAATGGGACTCGGGGAGGAAAACGCGTGTGTTGCCCAGATGAGCAGGCGCTCGTGCCGAGCAGGCCGGGGGGTCCTGGGCTCAGGTGTGTGTGCCCTGTACACGGCAGGAGGCTGGCTGTGTGGACCCGAGCCGGCGGAGGCAGCCCTGGCCCTCCGGCCCCACCTGCCCCGCCGGCCCCGCCCGCCCGAGCGCCTGTGGGCTGGGGGTGTCCCCACGCGGTGGCAAATCACCCAGCGCTCTGCCAAATGACCGCAGCAAAGGATACTTTTGTTTTCTTTTTCCGTTTGGCACATGAGAAAGCCTTCTCTCCTTTCCTGCCTAAATGTACACAAAGGGCTCAGTATACTTAGAGCGCCAGAGCCAAAGAAAGGACTTGGAGGATTTTAAAGGAGTTTAATCTGACAATTGATGCTCTAGTTAATTCCTAAATGAATAACCGATTAGCCCACATTTTCCAGGAAATCACAGCCTTATACGTCATGACATAATTCAAGATTGCGTATCGTCTCATTATCTCAAAGAAGCGCACACATAAAAGCCGCACATTTCCAGCTTGGCGCGTAATGCTTCTGCCGCGGGTTGGGACCGGCAATCTGACTCATGAATACGTAGCGAAAGGCTCATGCGGAGGGGAGGGCCGGGTGGGGGCCGGCGGGGGCTCCCCGTGTCCTTTAGAAAATGGAAGTGGGTTTCCATGTGGCTGTACTCTCGTGTTTAAGGTGGACAGGGCAACCCATTCACTGTGCGGTGGGTTGTGGGGTTTTTGTTTTGGCCTTAAAGTACTAACCAAGGTGCCGATTAGCGACCATTGGATTGTGGTTTTGGTGATGTGTGCTCGCACAGGGGTTCCCCCGGTGGGCCGGGAGTCTCGGGGCACAGAGTGACTGCGTGGCGTCAGCAAACGCCGGCTCGTTACTTGCCTCCGGCCGGCCACCTCTCTCCCAACTGGAATTAGCGATGCTCTGAAGTGAGACGGCATCGTTTCAGTCATCTCTGCCCACTTCTTCTTTTGGTGGCCGAGGCCCGGCTGCCGCCCTGGGAAGGCCAGCTTGCTCCTGCCCCCAGCTCGCCACCCGCAGCCTCGTCTGCTCACGCCCCTGTGCCTGGATAGGGGTGCCGCTCCTCTCACATCGGAGGAGGAGGACAAATGCCGTCCCCGGGGCCCTGAGTCCTGCCACCAGCCTCTGAGTCGAAGGATGCTTGGTGGTTTGTTCTTTGTTTTCTCAAACACCTGGGTTCTTGGCTTTTGTCCCCCGCTGGCCCCCGAGCCGCCACTAACTTCGGCAACAGGAAATAAAGTGAGCCGACTTGGCCGGGGCCCAGTGGCTCTGGACGCGTTCTGAGTGGCTGAAGGAAATCAGATACGTTGGAGAGCGATGTGAACAGCGCGGCCCTGGAACCATTTGAAACCCTGGAGACAGTTTGGACACCGAGCCCAGGGCGGGAGGGGCGGGCGGGGAGGCGTGGGCTGCGGCGAGCACCTGCGGCTGCGGGGTCGCCGCCGGCAGAGGGCCGGTGCCAGGCCGGCACGGGGCGCCAGCTCCACGCCTGCTGTGTGGAATGGGAGGGGGCAGGCCCGAGAAGGCCGCCGGACCAGAACGAGCACCGTACGGCCCTCGGCACCACGGAGCAGAGCCCCAGGAGCCGGGAGGAAAGCGACCGCCTGCTAAAGAAGGACTTGGGTGGCCCTTGGAACACACCTGCAAGAGTGCCCCACTCGTGAAAACACGCATTACTCACGTTTTATGCGAAAGGAGAATTAAGATGGCAAGAGTGGTATGATGTCAGCGTGCCAAAGAACTCAGAATAAAGACTCGAAGGAAGGGGGCCGAAGCATTACCGTCGACTGCTTGTGTATGTCGTGCCTGTAGATGATCTGCCAAGAGTATTGACTGATCCTTGCTCAGTTTGCTTTGCCATAGTCAAATGTCATTTTTACAGTCAGCACATGTTATTTTTGTCTTCCCTGGAGCCCCCTGCAGAAAATGAGAAAGGAAAATTAATTCAATGCATTTTATGGATTCGAGCTACAGTGACATACGAGAGAGGGTTGGAAAGTTGGGTAATGGGGTGAGCTAAAAGTGTAGAAATAATTGGGTCTGTGGCTGGGCTATTAAAAAGTGCCTAGGAGTTTAAGTTAGCAAACACTGAAACGGAGCGCCAGTGCTGGGCATCTGATGCTCTTCTCAGAGGAAGAAGAGGGCGATGAAGAGGCCCGCGGGCCGAGGACTGCCCCGTGGCCCTGCCACGCGACGCTGGCAGGACCTGGGACTGTCCCCCGGGGCTGGCACCGGGCCGAGAGCTGGTGCGTCCCTCCACCGCAGCGCGGGGGGAGCTGGGGCGGCAGCTCTGTACAGGGCTGCGCTCGGCGTTTTGTTCTGGTTCGGGGTGTTCGGCCTGAGAGTTGCACATTAACTCGTCTTGTGACCACATGAGAATGTAATTGTTTTTATACTCAGTATCTTTTTAGCCAGAGGACTTTTCTCTTTATTGATAAACATTACATTCATTTTCCATTGGTCTGAGTCGCTGTAAGATATTGTGGGTCAAATTGAAGTCTCATTAATCCCACTGGAAAAATCCCAAAATAAGCAAAAAGAAAAAAATCCCTTAAATCCCTGACCAGGAAGTCACGAGCTTCTCCTCCCCGTCGGTCCCCCGAGGATGGCAGAGCCCAAACATCTTGCGTCTTTGGGGAGCACCCATGCACGCGTTGGACGCGGACACACCACGCACCGCCTGCTGGCCTGAGCAGAGGAAGGGCGGCCGGCTCCTGGGCTTGGAGCACGGGCCCCGGGCCGGCCGGAGCAGCGTGAACGGAGGTGCCGCGGTCACTTCGGCAGGACCCTGCTAAGTG
Source organism: Perognathus longimembris pacificus (assembly GCF_023159225.1). Taxonomy (NCBI): domain Eukaryota; kingdom Metazoa; phylum Chordata; class Mammalia; order Rodentia; family Heteromyidae; genus Perognathus; species Perognathus longimembris. The sequence continues at coordinate 58,731,353 of NC_063175.1, read as the reverse complement.
TCAGCCTCGGATCGAAACCCGATGGCTCCGGTTCCAAGGAAAACGTTGCTTTTCTGTTCTCCACCCCCAGACCGGAGCTAGCGACCCGCTGCTTTGTGTCTGGGTGACACAGGAGACCGTTGCCGCGGCGCGGGCTGCAGGAGCTGAGCTTTCCCAGAGAGGAGTCCTTTGAAGTCCAGACAGTTTTGTGATAATTGATAATCTAATCTCAGCCTGGCCTGTGTGCTTTTCCCCCCTTTCTTTCCTGGCGGCTCTGCGAGGGAGCGAGCAAGGGAACCATTACAGCATGCCTGTGGACTGTGTCCCAGAGGTCAGGCCCGCTGCCCTGCCCCGCCGGCCGGGCCTTCCTGAGGGTGAGCGGCCACCAGCCTCGCCGGGGCGGGCGGAGCCGGGAGAAACGACTGCTCATTCTTTCTAGCTCCAGGCTAAACACGGCAATTACCATTGCAGAGGCAATAACAAAGTTGTTAATTACAGGCTTATGCCCTTGGAGCCAAAGTTGGACCAAAGGGACTGAAGGTTACAAAGTAGCACTTAACAAAAAGTTAGAGGTCATTTCTTCTTCTTTTTTTTTTTTTTTCCTGTTTAGTGGAATAACTTAATTAATGGTCAGATTTGGGGCTGGTGGCAAATAGAACTCTCAAAGAGACATCTTATTAGAATAATTGAATTTGCCCAAGCCCTCCAATCAGGTTTTTGTAGTGGGGCATTCTGTCTTTATTTTCCTCAATTATCTCTTGAAGCCCTGCGGATGCGGGGCGGGAAGCCTTGGGCAGCAGGGCGCCTTCCCCGCACGGCCCGGGATGTGGGCATCTGTGGGGACCCAGGGACCTGTGGTCACTGATTAACCAGGCTGAGCCCTGGCCGCCCCAGGCCCAGGCCCGACCCCCTCGGCCGACATGGTCTGTCCCGAGGGCGTGCGTTCATAGGTCCGTGAGACGCCGCCGTTGAACTGGAGTCTGCTGATGCGGAGAAGCGGGGGCTGGAGGCACACTGTCGTGCTGTGTTGTGCGCGTGTCATGGAACAACACACGGAGACTGCTGTGTGTCAATGAAAGTCACCAAGTCCCCCCGTCCGCCCCCCCCAGCACAGAGTCCGCGTGCTCCCCTCCCCCCCCCCGCACAGAGTCCGCGTGCTCCCCTCCCCCCCCCCCCCCCCGCTGTGGGCAGGCTTGGGGGCCTCACGCAGGCTCCCATAGCAATGCTCACTAACTCTTGGATTGTCCCGGGGCACGCTCGGCTCCTCCAAGGCTCCCCTGGGTCTGCCCTGCCAGGACGGACAGGAGAACCACCTCCCTTGTCTGGATCACTTTCTGCTTGCCGCTGGCTGGGTTGCCTGTGGAAACCTGGGTGTGCGGCCATGGGGTCTGTGTCCCTGCTGGTGTGAGCGCCCGGGGTGGGGGTGGGGGTGGGGAATGGGGGGTGGAGAGGGGCGAGGGGCTCTATGATGTGCCTAGGGACAAACGGCTCAGCCAGGGGCCTGGAACTTTCTTCCAGGGACTTGAGCCCCAGCAGGAAGCGGGAAGTCGGGGTCAGAGGCACCTTCTGGCTTGTTTTGGGGGTGAAGCGGTTGTGGGCAGCAGGCTCCCGTGCGTGCGGGCATGGCTTTGGTGCGGTTTGTGCTCCAGGCTGTGGGCAGGTGTGTGGCTCTGCGGGGAGGGGGCCGCTGCCCCCACAGACACCGAAGGAGCAGCGGTGGAGGGCAGGGCGGGGCAGGGGCCACCCAGGTCACCGGACGAGGCGGCGCGCAGCGTCCATCCCGTCCACACCTGGCGGTGCCTCGGGGCTGCTCCTGAGGGAATGAATCCGTCTCCATAGCGTCCTGTAAGACACCCGAAACACCTTACAACGGTTACATTTTCTGTTGGCATCATCTGCTCATATCGTTCGCCTGTTTGTGCAGCAGGTCTTAGTGACTTTCCTGGCTTGTGTATGCTGTTATAGAGGAAGGATATTAGTACTTATAAAAATGGTGGCCCGGGGCTGGGAATGTGGCTTAGTGGTAGAATGCTCGCCTAGCATGCATGAAGCTCTGGGTCTGATTCCTCAGCATCACATACACAGAAAAAGCCAGAAGTGGCTCAAGTGGCAGAGTGCCAGCCTTGAGCAAAAGAAGCCGGGGACAGTGCTCAGGCCCTGAGTCCAAGCCCCAGGACTGGCAAACATCAAATCAAAACAAAACAAAAAACAACAACCCCCAAACCACCCCCCCAAAACCCAAAAAACGTTGCCCAAGTTTACCTTGCAAGTTGGTGATTTGTTTATTATGTGATTTAGCTTATTACGGGGTGTTGCTCGTTCCTCTCCATGTAGAAGCACCTTGAGCCCCTCGTCAGAGCAGGGGGCCGAGGGGGCATCGGTGCCTGTGGGCTGTGCCGGGTGTCACAGGCAGACCCGCTCTGTGTCACGTGGCGCTCCAATGGTCCCAGGAGGACAGGAACAGCGCCAGAAACCAACGCTGCCCCTTGCTGTGGGGAGCCCGCAGCCTGGCAGGCCAAGGGAGGCTCGGGCCCCTGGCTCCGGCTTCCTTCTCTCCCTCCCCGGCTCTGTCGTGCGGCCTCAGGCATCCAGGATCTCTGAGCATCTCCCGCTGGGGTCTGTGGGGGCCTCTGGCAGTGCAGCAGCGTCCTCTGAAACGTGCACGGTTCCTTTCCACGTCCACACCGGCCCGCGCCGGGGGTGTGGGCACGTGCCGTCCGCAGCCTGTCAGTGCGTGGCACTCGGAGCACGCAGGCTCCTGGGGGCCTGGGGGTCGGCAGGCGGGGGCGGGGGCGGGGGGGGGTGGGCCCCACGGCCCTGGCTGGTTCTCTGGGTTTCTCTCTCTCGATGGCCCTGGCTTTGACGGGAGCCTTGCTCTGAGGGAACCACAGGAAGCTTAGCAGCAGCCACTCTTAATCTTATCCCGTGTTTACTGTGGAAATGACAACAGCTTCCTTGTTTACCCTGCGGCCCCAGGGCTCGGGGCTGTCCTGCGGATGCCCCTTCCTTCCCAGCTCACTGCTCTGGGGGGGGGGTGTCAGCTACGGTCAGCAGCAGGTGCTCAGCCAGCAGCCTGGGGGGTGTGTGTGTGTCAGCAGCCACAAGGCCCCCAGCAGGACCCCCAGCAGCCCGGGGCCCCCACAGTACTTCCTTCTCCTGGCTTGTCACAGGCCATGCTGGAGACCACTGCCTCTCTGAGCCAGGGTCAGGCGAGTTGTCAGCCCCAGCTCCCCCCTTCCACCCCCCATCCCCAGCCACCAAGCTTTCACCCACCGCGGTCCATCTAGAGGAGCCCCTGCTCCATCTGCAGGTCTCCCATCCACGGAGCCAAGACGTCTTTCTGGTCACTCTGGCCGGTCATTTTGAAACCCTATGTTAATTTCTTTTTTCTTCTTTTTATGCCTGTCCTGGGGCTTGAACTCAGACCCTGTCACACTCTTGTGTGACTTTTTTACTCAAGGCTGGTGCTCTATCAATTGAACCACAGATCAACTTCCAGCTTTTTGCTGGTGGTTAGAGACGAGAGTCTCATGGACTTTCTGCCGGGGCTGGCTTGGAACCTCAGTTCTGAGAGCTCAGCCTCCTGAGTAACGCTGGTGGCCAGCTTTATTCCTCCCATGCCAGCGCAGCCGTCCCTTTGCTGAGCTTGTTTGTGAGGAGGCTCTGCTTGTGGAGGACGAGTCCAGAAGCGCGGCCACACCGGCTCCCGCTCCACCTGTGTGCAGCCCCGCGGAGGGGGGGGGGCAGCGCAGGCCCCAGCACAGAGCCCGCTTGCGAGCACCAGACAGACTGGACGTGGTGACCTGACCGAGGAGGGTGGGGCGCTCTGGACACCCCGGGAGTTCGCCTGCTGGCTGCTCTGTGCTTCCTCAGCAGGAATTACGGAAAGGTGTTTCGGAAGTTGCAGTCTCAGCTCCTCAGCGACTTTGCAGACCCCGGGCCATGAGGGGTTTCCTGTGATCTGGATGACAGGCCAGTGGGGACGCCACCAAGAATGGGGCTCAGGTGTTTTCAAACTGCCAGGATTTATTCAGCTGCATCCCAGAGGTGCGTGGGGCAGGGGGGAGGACCACAGCTGGACAGAGGTGGGAGGGGCAGGGGCAGGGGGAGGGCCACAGCTGGACAGAGGTGGGAGGGGCAGGGGCAGGGGGAGGGCCACAGCTGGACAGAGGTGGGAGGGGCAGGGGGAGGGGGCCACGGCTGGACAGAGGTGTGAGGGGCAGGGGCAGGGGAGAGGACCACAGCTGGACAGAGGTGCGAAGGGCAGGGGGAGGGGGCCACAGCTGGACAGAGGTGGGAGGGGCAGGGGGAGAGGACCACAGCTGGACAGAGGTGGGAGGGGCAGGGGCTGGGGAAAGGACCACATCTGGACGAGGTGGGAGGGCCAGGGGAGGGGGCCAGGGCTGGACAGAGGTGGGAGGGCCAGGGGAGGGGGCCGGGGCTGGACAGAGGTGCGAGGAGCAGGGGGGAGGACCAGGACTGGACAGAGGTGGGAGGGGCAGGGGGAGGGGGCCACAGCTAGACAGAGGTGTGAGGGGCAGGGAGAGGACCAGGGCTGGACAGAGGTGGAGGGGCAGGGGGAGGGCTGCCCTGGAGAGGAAGTGTGAGGTGGGGGAGGGCTGCCCTAGAGTGGAAGAGTGGGCTGGGGGAGGACTTCCCTGGAGAGGAGGATTGGGCCACGGGAGGACTCCTATAGGGAAGCTCGGCTGGATGTCTGTGTGGCTGTGGGGTATGCGCCCTGGTTAGGCGGCCCAGCTTGGTGCCAGAGCTGCCCCTTCTCCCCCTCGGTGACAGATGACAGGGGCTCAGCACCCCGGGCTGAGCCACATCCTGTGATGGTGATAGATGATAGAGAAGGTTATCATGGGACAGATTCCACCTGCCCCCATCAAGAGAAAATGTGTAAAATAAAAACCAGGACAAAAGGGTAGTTCAGCCAGGTGGGAGATGCAAGAAATCCTGGTTCAACCCCAGCGCCACTCTCACTGCCAGCAGAAGTGGGTCTTAAACCAGTGCTTTCGAATGTCTCTGGGGACTCTTGGATTCTAGCATTGGGCTATAGGAATCAGTTACAGAAGAAACACTTCATGATTTAGGTTGCATTTGCTTGGAAAAATCACAGTGTGTGTGTGTGTGTGTGCATGTGTGCACACGTGCACTTGCGTATGAGTTTATGCATGCCACTGTGCCAGTCCTGGGGCTTGAATTCAGGGCGTGGGCGCCACCCCTGAGCTTTTGTGCTCATGGCTAGTACTCTACCACTTGAATCACAACTTCACTTCCGTATTTTTTGGTAGTTAATTGGAGAGAAGAGTCTCATAGACTCTTCTGCTCAGGCTGGCTTAGAATTGTGACCCTCAGATCTCAGCCTTCTGAGTAGCTAGGATGATAGGCCTGAGACACCAGAGCCTGGCGAAAAAGAAATTTTCTTCTTGTTTGCTCATCTGCTCATCCGGTGCGATTTATTCCCTGACCTCATGTTTTCACCATCATGTTCATCTTTCTTTTCTGTGTACGGGGCTCCTCTCAGTATCTTGTTTTGTGATCATGAGTTGATTTGGGTTTGTTATCAGGGAAGCTTTTGTTTCTTCTTTGGTTATGAACGATAGCTGTATTGGTTGGGGTAATCTAGGGTGGCAGCTATTTTCTTCCGGAGCCTAAACTACAGTGTTCCGTGCCTCCCCGCCTTTGAAGTTTCTGTTGGAAAGTCTGCAGCTATTCTGAATGGTTTTCCCCTGTAGAGCACTTGGAACCTCTCTCTTTACAGCTTTCGCTATTCTTTCCTCCTCACTCCCTCGTGTTTGAGCTATAATATGATGCAGGGAAGACACATTCTGGTCACGTCTTTTGTCAGTTCCCCAGGCCTCCTACACCTGCACAACCACCTCTTCGTTAGCTAGCACCTCTTCTGCTTCTATTCCCATGATCCACAGGTTTGGTCTTTTTAAAAGTGTTGTTAGCTATCTTGCAGGTTCATTAATACTTCATTGTTTTCCTTATTTTCATCAGATCTTTCTTTTAGATCTGCTTTATCTTCAAGCTCTGATAGTCTGTGTTCTCTTCCCTCTAACCTACCAAGGGGAATTTTAGCCGAGTTTCTGCTTGGCTTTTCAAATTTTTGCTTCTAGAACTTCAATTTTATTTTTCAGTTTGCATTGTCTTCTTTATTTCATTTACCTGCTCATCTGTGTTCTCTGAATTTGTTTAGCCATTTATTTGTAAATACTCAGCAAGGACAAGTCAATACAAAATGCGACCAGGAGCCAGGCACTAGTGAGTGACTCACACCTGCGATCCTAGCTACTAAGGAGGCTGAGGTCTGAGGATTGCAGTTCAAAGGCAGCCCAGGCAGGAAAGTCCCCATAAGACTCTTAAGCTACAATTAAACACTAGAAAATCACAAGTGATGCTATGGCTCAATGTGGTAGAGTGATATCTTTGAGCAAAAGAGCTCAGAGACAGCATTCAGGTCCTGAGTTTAAGCCCTACAACTGGAAAAACGGAAACAAGAAACAAAAACCAGCCAAACCAGCTATTTATATGAAATAACAAACAACTTGTGATTTCATTTATACCTCCAATAGCATTCTAGGTGAAAGGGACTAACATATTGTACACTAGGAGATAAGAAAAAACACTTGTGTATGGTTTTAAATTTAGGTTGTAAAAATAAGAGGGAGAGAGAAGGAAGAAATAAATAAGAAGGATGCTGGGGTGAAGGAAGAAGTAGTGAGGTGAAGTGTTGGGTTGAAGGTAAGCAACACGCTAGTCTGCGGGCATAGAGTTGTGTTAGACATTTCAAGGGGGGTAGGCCATAGTTCTGTGTTTCATTTTGCAGTGTGATGTGTGTATACTCTTGTCACTTGCGTGTGTACACACACTCCTAGGCTGGGCTAGGGCTGTAGCTCGCTCTTAGCTCTCTTGCACCTAAGAGCTGAGTGTTTTCTGCCCACTGCTGGAGACGTGGCAGGTTCTTGCAAGCTCCCTTGGAGTCCCTCTCGGGGGCAGTTGTGCTAACCTACACTCCCTGGGTGGTGTGGTTAAAGCTGACTCCGTCCCACGCTTGCTGTTTGGCCCTGGGTGAGGGGACACGGTTTCTGGGTGTGAGGCGCTCAGGCCTCCCGACTGCAGGACCATCTTCTTCCGCGTGGCAGATTTCAAGCTCATTAGCCAAGCACTTCACCACTTCAATAACACTACTGAGGCACCCCCAAATTGAAATTTACAAGAAAGAACTTTAAAGAAATATATTAACTCATTGGACAACAATAATCATTTATGACATGTTGCTGTGAATTTAAACATTTTTCTGTTAAAATAACCCCATTTTCCAAAACCACCAAAAAGCAGCTGGTGTGTGCTACTATTTTCCTCCTTCTGCAAGTCTCTGTGAGGCCTGGCTTGGGAGAAAGGGCAGAGTCTCCGGCTTTGATTTCAGTTCTGGGCGGTCTTGGGAAATCCCCACCAGGTCGGCTAGAAAAGGCGAGTTCACAACACAAGTTCCCAGGCGCCGCCGAGGCTTCCAGCTCCTGGGAGGATCTCAGGCCGTGGACAACGGATGTACAAACCACAGGAGCATCTCACGGGGTCTTTGAGGACCGACTCTGATGACGCAACTACCGGTTTCCTTCCTGTACCGGATCCAAGGCTACTGTGAACACACACTCCAGCTTGAAATCTGCTATTAGATTGTCACTGAAATCCAATCCAATGTAAGAAATCAAGGGAACAGGAAAGACAAAACTTACCATTTTCTGCCCAAAGTGGGAGAACTTGAAGAACAGTAAAATCTGACTAAGTAGATAAGATAAGACACAAATATTAAAATAGTATTAAAATATGCCGCCACCCCACTGCTGTTGACTCACGGGGGACCCAGGGCCCACATCCTTGTGCGAGCCTGGCACGCTCGCACACCCGCGCCCAGGGAGCACGGCCGGAGGGGACTGCGTGGGGCCCACGCTGGACCTGACTGGGTGAGCACACTGCATTCTAGATGGAGCCTTGTAATATCAGGAACTGTAGATTCCGCTGAAGTGAGCGGGCAGGCTGCATGTGATTTCAGTCTGAGTCCCACCAGGGATTTTGGAGTCTCCTTTGAGGACTTGGTGAATGGAGGTGTCACCTACGAACAACGGTGCCGCTACAGGAAGGATCGTACGACCCCACTGACAGCAGTGGAGGGTGGAACTGCCCCTTCGTCCCACGTCACCAGCCCCGGCGGCTACGCTGTGGTTGTGTGATGGAACAGAGCTACAGCTGCAAGGAAGTCTGCGGCCGACGGTCACAGAGCTGTGGGTGGTGTGTGGAGCATGTAGTGACTACAGCTCATCGTGTTGGAGGGCCGATAGGCTGCGTACCAAGACACCATCAGCTGGTACTTCAGGGGAATTAGAGTTCACCCTTGTTTCTATCTTGTCTGTAACTGTAAATTTACAGCCTTTAAAGACGGGAGAGATCCACATTTCCCCCCTGCCCTCACTTCCCAGGTGCCTCTGTGCTTCAGAGGTGCTTCACGTGGGGGGGTACCGACAGAGGCTTGAACCCTGGGTGCAGCCGCAGGCCGTCGGGGCCACAGATACCCCACGTCTGTGCTTGCACGACTGCCTCCCCTGTTAACTCGGGCACAGCACTGTGAGCACACATGCGTGATGCACAGGAGCCCCACAGCACACACACACACACTGAAAATGTGTCGACGTGACACCTGTGCAACCAGACACACACACACACTTAACACGGACTCCTATTCACAATGACATACGCAGTTACACATTCATCTTCACCATCAAACTGTATACATGAGTACACTGCGTGCACACACTCACGCACACTACACATTGATGCACACTGATGCCAACACACACGCGCGCAGTCTCCTATCACACACACACACCCTTCTGCGCTCTCTACACACACCTTGCACACGCACGCATGCAGGCGCGTTGTGTCGCCTCCAGCCTCGGCAGCAGTGGGGCCCCGTCGTACGGAAACCTCGGAGGCGGAGGCCGGGCTCCTCACGCAGGCCTCTTCTGGACAGGTTCCGCGTGAGGCTCCTGTTTCCTTCTCGCAACCGGAAGCCCTGCTGTCCTGAAGGCAGCGCCCTCGGCGCCCCCTGTCTGCCCCACGGCCTCTGTGCCCCTGCCCCTTGCACACGCACGGCCCCGCCTCTCCTCTCCCCGGCCGCCCAGCCCCACGGCCTCTGTGCCCCTGCCTGCTCACCGCCGCGTCCCACATCTGGGGATGCGGCTGGACCCTTCTGAGGCACACTGCCAAGTGCGTGCAGCACGCTCAACAAGAGAATGGATGCGGGAGGAAGGGCCCCCGCCCCCGCTCGATACCCGAACGCAGGCATTGTCCAAGCCCAGAAGTGCGCAGGTGAGTGTGCACAATTATCCAGGCGGAGAAGTTTCCTACGACGACCGCCCGTGCGGCCGGCTCCCCCCGTGCTGGCGACCCGCACGGCCCTGCCCGTCCCCGGCCGCGGGCACGGGACTTCAGGGACGCGCAGCGGCGGCGGGCTTTTAGCTCCGCGTCCGGCGGTAGGAACGGCGAGCGTGGCGCAGAGTGATTTTCCCGCTGGAGACGCCAGGGCTCCCCGCCGGGCAGCCCCGTGGCCCGGGCTCCGTCGTCTCGGGCCCCGCGGCCGGAGGAGGCCCTCGCGCGTGCCGAGCGCGGGCGGATGGAGAGGAGGGGCCGGCGCGCCGGGCACGGGCGCGGGGCGGCACTCGCGGTGCGGCTCTGTGTGTCTGCGCCCCACCCACGGCCCTCCTCTGAGCCAGCGCCGGCGCCCGTGGATGGCTGCCACGTTGGAACACAACTGCAGACGGCCCCAGGGAATTATTTTTGATAATTGCCCGCATTCTTTCAGAGAAAAGATCCCCAGGAGCCTTGGACGCTAGAATGGGGGCCTCTCCTGGCAGCCGGCGGCTCCGTCCTCCCGCAGGGCCCCAGCCCGGGCGAGCGGGGGTGGGGGGGGGAGCCCCGCGTGCCAGAGCGCGGTGTCAGCCAGGCCCGTGTGTCTCTCTCTCCGACGGAGGGAGGGCGCCCGCCACACCGCCAGCCGCCCGCCAGCCGCCCCGGCCGCACCTGCTGTGCGTTTTGTTTGTTTAGAAAAGCCTGCTTTGGAGACACTGCCATCACGGAAACAGGTTATCAAGTGTGTCCCGGGCGACGGAAGCCGCACGCACAGGAGGACATGGGACACACGCACGCACACGCACTCGCACGCACACGTGACCTCACACCCACGGACGGGCACGAAACCACTCAGGTATGTGAACGCACTCGCAAAGCGGCTGCTCACGCACTTCCACAGACGTGCCGGGTGTGGACGCACGCTCACGGGCGGGGGCGCAACTCTAGCGAGATATGCGTGTGCACGTGCACGCATGCACGCGTGTGCGCACACACACCCCCACCCACACCCACCATGCACTCGCTTGTTCTTTGAACTTAGCGGTGGTGGCTGAACTTCGCTCCACAAAGCAAATTTCAAAGTCCTCTGTGTACTTGGAGTGGCTTCTGCTCCGCAGTGTCACGGAATTGCGGTCGGTGTTGTGGGAAAGTGCCGGCCCCCGCTGGCTTCCCGGGGGGCTGGGTGCTGGTTCCCTGTGGAATGCTGGGAGGTGGGGGGGGCCGCGTCAGAGGAGCGGCTGCGGCCCGAGGTCAGCCCGGTGGAGTTGGCCAAACAACAGTGCCCCCACCAGCGCTGTGCTCCCATGACTGTCGGGGGGCTGGGCAGGCGGGGGGGTGGGGCGGGTGGTGAGGGGCGTTTGAGGGGGGGGGCTAAGGATCTGTCCTGGGTTGTCCCGGGATGGGTGACAGGTTCTCAGGAGCATGGTTGCCAAAGGCAGGCGGGGCCCTGGGCAGAGTGTGAACCGCGCCGCGGGACTCCTGGGAGCTCGAGGCTGTGGGAAGAGCGGGGGGCTCCCACGTCCATGAGGGGGGGCCCATGCAGCGCTGGGCCTCGGCCGCACTCGCAGCCCGCAGGCCCCGGCGGACATGAGAGCCGCACCTCCCGCAGCTCGCTTTCCGTGGAGAGAAACCGTTTCCGGGAGGAAGCACTTCCTGCCGTTAGCCGTACACTCTACCCCCGGGCCAACCCTCTTTGCTTTATTTTATTAAAACCTTTCTTCGGGTACGGCCTCCCTTTTGTCAGGGCCGGGCCCGTAACCCCCCGCCTGTACCGCCAGCCTGGCTGGGATCACAGCGCGCCCCACTATGATTGTTCTTGACAGTGAGTGTGAGCCCAGTTGAGGGGCTGACCCCCCTGCCTGTCATCCGTCATACATCACGGCCACGGGACTCCATCTCTGACCCTTGACGGGGTGCCAGCCTGAGCAGCAGCAGCGGACGCCGACGTCGCATGTGGACAAAACCTGTGTGTCCCGGGCCGGGGGCGTGGCGGTGGACGGAGCTTGGCGCTGGCACCGTGCTGGGAAATCTGTTCCGCATCTGTGTTTACATGTCTGTCCGAACATGTCTGCAAAGCGTCTGTGAGTGTTCAGTCCTGATGATTATCCATGTGAAAGGAGGCGATGCGGTGTGCGTTCTCCCTCTCTCCATGAGGGTCGGTGTGTAAGGACGCTCAGTTATGGAGCCCGCCCCCCCCAAGCCGAGGCCGACCCATGCAGCCAAGTCCTGCATGATTGGAGCACTGCTTCTTGGCCTTTGTTGGTCCACCATGAAACAACACATGGGTAGAGACCGCACCGCCTTTGTAGCCAGTCCATTCCACCGCCCGAGGGGCCCCGGCGGGCAGGAACTCCGGGCATGGAATCAGTGTCCTGGGAGGTGAAGGTCTGGAAGTGGAAGGGAGATTTCTGGCACTGCTGTGAGTTTACATTTCCTATGCCTCTCTCATCAGTGGGTGGGGTGTGTGTGTGTGTGGGGGGGCTGTGACAGGGTGAGGACCCCGGAGGGTGTGGGCAAACCACCAGTGGGCATCTGACTTCCCCCGGGTCTGAGGTCGTGCTGCTCCGTCTCAGGGTCATCGTGAGGACTAAATCCCGAGGCAACCAACCCAGTGCAGCAGCGCTGGAGGGAGGATGCGGTGTAGCCCTGCCAGTGCAGCCCAAAGAGACTCCAGGAGAGGAGAGGGGAGGGGAGGAGAGGGGAGGGGAGGAGAGGGGAGGGAGGAGAGGGGAGGGGAGGAGAGGGGAGGGGAGAAGAGGGGAGGGGAAGGGAGGGGGAGAGCAGAGGAGAGAGGAGGGAAGGGGAGGGGAGGGGAGGGGAGGGGAGGGGAGAGGCTCTGCAGGGTGCACAGCGCCAGGAGACACAAGGGGTCCAAGTCGCTGTCACCAGGGCAGAGGTGTTGCCCCGGGAGGAAGGAGGGCCTTTGAAGACCTTGGACCTGTGGACACGTTGGGGTGGACCACGGGAGGTCCATGCGCCAGGGGCTGCTGGCCACCTGCTAGTCACCGGGGGTCTGGCAGCTGGGTTACTCTGGGAACCTGCAGATCGACCTCGTCAGTTGCATCTGGGACTCGATCCTTGCCCGGCTTTGTGGTCTCTTCTCTTTTCCCTCTTAGCCTCGTGGAGGGCGCGACGGCTTCGCGTCGGTCACGGTGAGGGTCTCAGTTGTGCCCTCGTCTGAGGCTGGATGGATGGTGGGCGTCCTGCCGCAGCCGTTGACTGGACAGCGAGTGTCGGCTGTCACACCCTGCCTCCGCTCACTCCGGCGCTACCCACCCTTGCAGGGCCTTCTGCATTTCTTCCCGTTTGCTTCGTTTTCCTTGCCCCCTTGCCTGGTATTTTTGAGACACTGACGGGTGCTGTACTTCTTTGTGAGTCTTCCCGAACCAACTATTTCTAAAAAGAACGATGGGCAAATAAATCCATGAGCATGAGGTTTTCTGCGGTCACTCAGGCCGTGCTATCCGTTGGCGCCCGCCTGGTTCAGCGCCGTCTGAGGCCCACCTGGTCTCTGCGGCCAGCCAGTGGCTGCTGACCGCCAGGGGCTGGTGAAGAGACAGCCACTGCTGCTTCCTGCAGGCCTGGTGTCTGCCCCTCCTCGGGGGGGGGGGGGCTGGGGAGGAAGGGGGGAGAACCAAGTGGGGGTTAGGGTTGGGGTAGGGGTCTGAGGAGGAACTAGAGAGCCAAATGGGGGTGTGGGGAGGGGGTGGGGAGATCTAAGTGGGGGGTCTGGGCGGGGGTCTGGGGAGGGGGTGTTGGGCGCCATGGAGCCCTTGTCGGCCCTGTGGGGCGCTCCCCCGCCTGGCTGGGCTGGGGCGCCCCGCTGGCCGTGGCCGGGCAGAGCCTCACCTGTGCGGCCCCCGGCCCTCGCCGAGCGCGGGGAGGGAGGCCGAGCGGGGCCCCTCCCCGTCCTCTGCACGCGGGGGGCCGCGCGGCGGAGCCCTGGTGAAAGGGCCTGCTTAAAAGCGCAGTGTTCTCGGCCGAAGCTCAAGGTTTACGAGTCGTGGCGGGAGGGAGGATCCGCCACTCGCCTTTCTTCCTTTGCTTGTTGAAAAATAATTTTTCTTCTTGGCCTGCAAACAAGAATTGTAAAACCTGAATCCTTCCTTGGCTTGTTTCAAGGGAAAAGAATTAGCCAGAGCAGGTACCTTGTTAGCAACAGCTTATGCACAAAAGGAAGGAACAAAGCGGGGAGATAAAAAGCCCTCGTGTCATTGAGAGCTCTGCGTTCGCTCCGGGGCAAGTGCTCTTAGGTCATTTCAAACTGAGGCCCATTCTCGGGACCCCTCCGTGGATTAAGAAGTAAAACAACACCCATTGTCCCTGCCATTGTGTCCAGCCCTGGCGTCACCTCGGGTTAATTGAGACTTGTGCTCTCTTCCATTCGGAAACTTTGTGCACAGCATAATTTGTGTGGCTGTAGCTTTTTAATGTGCAAACTAGATAAAGTTGCAGGTGCTTGCTCTGCTCTCCCAGATAATGAGGGAGGGAGGGGGGTGGGGTGGTGTGTGTGTGTGTGTGTGTGTGTGAGAGAGAGAGAGAGAGAGAGAGAGAGGAAGGGGGAGAAGAGAAAAAACTACCTTTAGCTTACAAGTCCTGAAGGTCAGCAGGTGTTCAAGTCAACATGTTTCTCAAAATGTTAGCCCAGGGCCCCGTGACCCTGCAAGTCTCCCCTTGGGTGGATGCCTGACAGAAATGAAGACACTCGCGCACACAGGACCGGACACGGAGTGACCCCAGCGGAGATCTTCATACACTTCACACTCCCATCGGGTGCTTGATGAAGAGGCTCTGTGCTGGGGTGCGCTGTGGGGCGGTGCGTGGCGGTGGGGGGGCAGACGCACACTTAGGGAGCCCTGGGGTGTGCTGTGGGGTGGTGGGAGGGCAGACGCACACTTAGGGAGCCCTGGGGTGCGCTGTGGGGTGGGGGGGCAGACGCACACTTAGGGAGCCCTGGGGTGCGCTGTGGGGTGGTGGGGGGGCAGACGCACACTTAGGGAGCCCTGGGGTGCGCTGTGGGGTGGGGGGGGCAGACGCACACTTAGGGAGCACTGAGGTGCGCTGTGGGGTGGGGGGGCAGACACACACTTAGGGAGCCCTGGGGTGCGCTGTGGGGTGGTGGGGGGGCAGACGCACACTTAGGGGGGAGCCCTGGGGTGCGCTGTGGGGTGGGGGGGCAGACGCACACTTAGGGAGCCCTGGGGTGCGCTGTGGGGTGGGGGGGGGCAGACGCACACTTAGGGAGCCCTGGGGTGCGCTGTGTGGGGTGGGGGGGCCGGATGCACACTTAGGGAGCCCTGGGGTGCGCTGTGAGGTAGGGGGGCTGGACGCACACTTAGGGAGCCCTGGGGTGCGCTGTGGGGTGGGGGGGCCGGACGCACACTTAGGGAGCCCTGGGGTGCGCTGTGAGGTAGGGGGGCTGGACGCACACTTAGGGAGCCCTGGGGTGCGCTGTGGGGTTGGGGGGCCGGACGCACACTTAGGGAGCACTGAGGTGCGCTGTGAGGTAGGGGGGCTGGACGCACACTTAGGGAGCCCTGAGGTGCGCTGTGAGGTGGGGGGGCCGGACGCACACTTAGGGAGCCCTGGGGTGCGCTGTGGGGTTGGGGGGGCTGGATGCACACTTAGGGAGCCCTGGGGTGCACTGTGGGGTTGGGGGGGCTGGATGCACACTTAGGGAGCCCTGGGGTGCACTGTGAGGTGGGGGGGGCAGACGCACACTTAGGGAGCCCTGGGGTGCGCTGTGGGGCGGTGTGTGGCGGTGGGGGGGGCAGACACACACTTAGGGAGCCCTGGGGTGCGCTGTGGGGTGGGGGGGCAGACACACACTTAGGGAGCCCTGGGGTGCGCTGTGGGGTGGGGGGGCAGACACACACTTAGGGAGCCCTGGGGTGCGCTGTGGGGTGGTGGGGGGGCAGACACACACTTAGGGAGCCCTGGGGTGCGCTGTGGGGTGGTGGGAGGGCAGACGCACACTTAGGGAGCCCTGGGGTGCGCTGTGGGGTGGGGGGGCAGACGCACACTTAGGGAGCCCTGGGGTGCGCTGTGGGGTGGTGGGGGGGGGCAGACGCACACTTAGGGAGCCCTGGGGTGCGCTGTGGGGTGGGGGGGGCAGACGCACACTTAGGGAGCCCTGGGGTGCGCTGTGGGGTTGGGGGGCCGGACGCACACTTAGGGAGCACTGAGGTGCGCTGTGAGGTAGGGGGGCTGGACGCACACTTAGGGAGCCCTGAGGTGCGCTGTGAGGTGGGGGGGCCGGACGCACACTTAGGGAGCCCTGGGGTGCGCTGTGGGGTTGGGGGGGCTGGATGCACACTTAGGGAGCCCTGGGGTGCACTGTGGGGTTGGGGGGGCTGGATGCACACTTAGGGAGCCCTGGGGTGCACTGTGAGGTGGGGGGGGCAGACGCACACTTAGGGAGCCCTGGGGTGCGCTGTGGGGCGGTGTGTGGCGGTGGGGGGGGCAGACACACACTTAGGGAGCCCTGGGGTGCGCTGTGGGGTGGGGGGGCAGACACACACTTAGGGAGCCCTGGGGTGCGCTGTGGGGTGGGGGGGCAGACACACACTTAGGGAGCCCTGGGGTGCGCTGTGGGGTGGTGGGGGGGCAGACACACACTTAGGGAGCCCTGGGGTGCGCTGTGGGGTGGTGGGAGGGCAGACGCACACTTAGGGAGCCCTGGGGTGCGCTGTGGGGTGGGGGGGCAGACGCACACTTAGGGAGCCCTGGGGTGCGCTGTGGGGTGGTGGGGGGGGCAGACGCACACTTAGGGAGCCCTGGGGTGCGCTGTGGGGTGGGGGGGGGCAGACGCACACTTAGGGAGCCCTGGGGTGCGCTGTGGGGTGGGGGGGCTGGATGCACACTTAGGGAGCCCTGGGGTGCACTGTGGGGTTGGGGGGCCGGATGCACACTTAGGGAGCCCTGGGGTGCGCTGTGGGTGCTTGGGGTGGGGGAATCGGGCACAAGGACCACACGGGGCCCGGTGGGTTTCTGCGACGTGCGGGGATATCAGTGTGTGGAGAGAACGGAGGGAGAAGCTTGGTAGCGAGGGGGGCACAGGAGCGGGCCGGCCCCCCCACCTGCGCAAGGCTCCTCTGTGGTGACGAAGACGTCCTAAGGGTGGACGAGGCGACGGTGTCTCTGCATCCGGAACCTGCGTGGTACCGGAGAAGCTGGACTCGTGGCTGGCACGTCGGATCTCAAGGAAGCGACTAAAGACAAGAAGAGGTGCACCGAGCAGGGCCAGCGTCTTCCTCTGAGGAGCTCCTGGGCCCCAGCACCGTGGGGTCTGCACACGTCTGTGGTGTGGGTCTGTTGTGGCTGGGCGGGCTTCGACGGGGCAGGCTGTGCGGGGCCGTTGTCGGCTTCTCCCAGCGGGGAGAGCGCCGGAGGTTGCACTGGGGAAATGGGGTCCCCCCGCACAGCCTGGTTCGGTCCTGATGTGCCCACAGCCATTCTGATGGGCTTTGCCCTGAGCTGGGGACCCCAGCCTCCCCTCTCCACTGTGTGTGGAGCTGATGGAGAAGGTAGGGCTCCTCCACCGGAGGGGACAGAACTGGACCCGGGGCTTGTGGGTGGGATGGCGAGGGGGCTGTGCCTGGGAGTGAAGCAGGTTCACGTGGTTGGCCTCCTGGACTCCCACGTGAGGCTCTGCGAGGACGCACGGCTCTGTGGGTTTGGCCAGTCTGTCCCCCCACTGCCCAGATGACCGGGGCTCAGACGGGACTCCCTCGTTCTCTAAGGCTTAGCCATCCTGCATCTCAAGAAGACTGGAGATTTAAAAGACGTACAGGAACAACGAGAAGAACCAAGTGAGACGAAGCGGAAGGAAGCCACGCGCGCCGTCCGCAGTCATGAACCGTCTAGACAGCGGGGCACGTGCGTCTCACGGTTCCCAGGAGCCGTGGCTGTCACCACAGGCGATTCCCGCATCCGACGGGGCCCTCAGGGTGCAGCGGGGTGCCAGCCGCCGCCCGGGGCCGGCACCGCCACAGCAGCAGCGCTCGTGCCCTCCGTCACGCGCGCGTCCCCCTTTCCACACCCCCCCCCCAAACTTGGCCCGTGGTATGTGTGGGGACGCCCTGTACACGAAAACGTGTACGCGTTCCTGCTTCCCCCCGGATTAGCTGCAATCCCCTGGGTGGGGGCCGGGAGCCAAGGCCAGGGCCACCGTGCAGCCTGGCAGGTGACGCGTTCTGGCTCACCCGTGTCCTGAACCCTGCTCCCTTCAGTTTCATCTCTCCCGATCTTCACGCCAGGCCTCTTGGCTCTCTGCCTCTCCCTCACCCCCACACCCGAGGCTCCAGCCCACGGGGGGCGGGGAGGAGGGGGGGCAGCCTCAGTGCCCATGGCTGTTGGACTCGGAGCTCTGTTGTTTTCAGCCATCAACATCTAAGCAGAGCGTTTCCCAGAGATCCAGAAATTCTAAGAATCCGCGCAAGCTGCGGTGGGAATGAGAGAGGAGAGAGCTTCCTACGACACTTGCCTCGGAAAAACAAGCCCCACGGCCACCTTGGGTGTGTTCCCCAGGGCTGGAGGCCTGGCCCGTGCCGTAGAATGCAGCCGGCGAATGCAGGGGGCCGGGGCGGGCGGGAGGGAGGGAGGGAGGGAGGGAGGCTGCCCGCCTGGAGACTGCGCATCTCCCGAGCGAGTCCTGCACACAGGTTTGGGCTCTGGACGCGCCCGGAGCCTTGGGGCCGTGGTTGCCGGTCTGACTTCAGGCTCTGTAACCATTTCCCTGCCCACCACTGTTCTGTGGGGGCTTCGCGGCAGGGAGCAGGGCCCGTGGCACACCCGCCACACCCGACACCACACGCCTGTGGCTTCTCTTCTCAAGTCCGTCTTCTGGATCCAGCCTGGACCGAGCCTTTGCATCCTGGGCCATTTCTCCTCAATGTGAGGATGTCCGCTGGCATTCTCTCAGGGGGCAGAGTTCTAGAGAATGCTGTGTGGTGGAGAGCCAGGACGTGTCAGCGATGACCAGTCTGGGTCACAGTGAGCGTGGGTGAGAGCACTGGACAGAGCGTGGAGGAAAAGGGGAGAAAGACAGTGACGAGAAGGAGGAGAGACGCACACGGTGAGGAGGAGGAGGAGAGGAGCACACGGTGAGGAGAAGGAGGAGAGGAGCACACGGTGAGGAGGAGGAGGAGGAGAGAAGCACACGGTGAGGAGGAGGAGGAGAGGAGCACACGGTGAGGAGGAGGAGGAGGAGCACACGGTGAGGAGGAGGAGGAGAGGAGCACACGGTGAGGAGGAGAGGAGCACACGGTGAGGAGGAGGAGGAGAGGAGCACACGGTGAGGAGGAGAGGAGCACACGGTGAGGAGGAGGAGGAGAGGAGCACACGGTGAGGAGGAGGAGGAGAGGAGCACACGGTGAGGAGGAGGAGGAGAGGAGCACACGGTGAGGAGGAGGAGGAGAGGAGCACACGGTGAGGAGGAGAGGAGCACATGGTGAGGAGGAGGAGAGGAGCACACGGTGAGGAGGAGGAGGAGAGGAGCACACGGTGAGGAGGAGGAGGAGAGGAGCACACGGTGAGGAGGAGGAGGAGAGGAGCACACGGTGAGGAGGAGGAGGAGAGGGGCACACGGTGAGGAGGAGGAGAGGAGCACACGGTGAGGAGGAGGAGGAGAGGAGCACACGGTGAGGAGGAGGAGAGGAGCACACGGTGAGGAGGAGGAGGAGAGGAGCACACGGTGAGGAGGAGGAGGAGAGGAGCACACGGTGAGGAGGAGGAGGAGAGGAGCACACGGTGAGGAGGAGGAGGAGGAGAGGAGCACACGGTGAGGAGGAGGAGGAGGAGAGGAGCACACGGTGAGGAGGAGGAGGAGAGGAGCACACGGTGAGGAGGAGGAGGAGAGGGGCACACGGTGAGGAGGAGGAGAGGAGCACACGGTGAGGAGGAGGAGGAGAGGAGCACACGGTGAGGAGGAGGAGGAGGAGAGGAGCACACGGTGAGGAGGAGGAGGAGAGGAGCACACGGTGAGGAGGAGGAGGAGGAGAGGAGCACACGGTGAGGAGGAGGAGGAGAGGAGCACACGGTGAGGAGGAGGAGGAGAGGAGCACACGGTGAGGAGGAGGAGGAGAGGAGCACACGGTGAGGAGGAGGAGGAGAGGAGCACACGGTGAGGAGGAGGAGGAGAGGAGCACACAGTGAGGAGGAGGAGGAGAGGAGCACACGGTGAGGAGGAGGAGGAGAGGAGCACACGGTGAGGAGGAGGAGGAGAGGAGCACACGGTGAGGAGAAGGAGGAGAGGAGCACACGGTGAGGAGGAGGAGGAGAGGAGCACACGGTGAGGAGGAGGAGGAGAGGAGCACACGGTGAGGAGGAGGAGGAGAGGAGCACACGGTGAGGAGGAGGAGGAGAGGAGCACACGGTGAGGAGGAGGAGGAGAGGAGCACACGGTGAGGAGGAGGAGGAGAGGAGCACACGGTGAGGAGGAGGAGGAGAGGAGCACACGGTGAGGAGGAGGAGGAGAGGAGCACACGGTGAGGAGAAGGAGGAGAGGAGCACACGGTGAGGAGGAGGAGGAGGAGAGGAGCACACGGTGAGGAGGAGGAGGAGAGGAGCACACGGTGAGGAGGAGGAGGAGAGGAGCACACGGTGAGGAGGAGGAGGAGAGGAGCACACGGTGAGGAGGAGGAGGAGAGGAGCACACGGTGAGGAGGAGGAGGAGAGGAGCACACGGTGAGGAGGAGGAGGAGAGGAGCACACGGTGAGGAGGAGGAGGAGAGGAGCACACGGTGAGGAGGAGGAGGAGAGGAGCACACGGTGAGGAGAAGGAGGAGAGGAGCACACGGTGAGGAGGAGGAGGAGGAGAGGAGCACACGGTGAGGAGGAGGAGGGAGAGGAGCACACGGTGAGGAGGAGGAGGAGAGGAGCACACGGTGAGGAGGAGGAGGAGAGGAGCACACGGTGAGGAGGAGGAGGAGAGGAGCACACGGTGAGGAGGAGGAGGAGAGGAGCACACGGTGAGGAGGAGGAGGAGAGGAGCACACGGTGAGGAGAAGGAGGAGAGGAGCACACGGTGAGGAGAAGGAGGAGAGGAGCACACGGTGAGGAGGAGGAGGAGAGGAGCACACGGTGAGGAGGAGGAGGAGAGGAGCACACGGTGAGGAGGAGGAGGAGAGGAGCACACGGTGAGGAGGAGGAGGAGGAGAGGAGCACACGGTGAGGAGGAGGAGGAGAGGAGCACACGGTGAGGAGGAGGAGGAGAGGAGCACACGGTGAGGAGGAGGAGGAGAGGAGCACACGGTGACGAGGAGGAGGAGGAGAGGAGCACACGGTGAGGAGGAGGAGGAGAGGAGCACACGGTGAGGAGGAGGAGGAGGAGAGGAGCACACGGTGAGGAGGAGGAGGAGGAGAGGAGCACACGGTGAGGAGGAGGAGGAGGAGAGGAGCACACGGTGAGGAGGAGGAGGAGAGGAGCACACGGTGACGAGGAGGAGGAGAGGAGCACACGGTGACGAGGAGGAGGAGGGCCTGCGGGTTCATGGCCGTCTCTGGCTTTGTTTCTCCCTCGGCCTCAGCGATCGTGCGTGGAGATGGCGGCAGCAGGGGCCACGAGCGTGCCGGCCACCGGCAAGGCCGCTCCGGGTGCCAGGCCCTGTGTGTCTGCAGGGAGACGGCCGGCGTCCTCTGTCCTGGCCCCAGAGTCACTCCTGTTGCCAAGGCCACCCAGGAGGTTTGCTGAGAAATTTACATAAGCGTCCCTTCCATCTCTGCCCCTTTCTAGCGTTCTGTCGTATATCCTTCACTGGTCCCGGGGCAGGGCCGGGATCCACCATCTCTGAGACATTACCGAGATTGTAAATACATGCCGCCGCTCCAAGGGGCAGACCAGATGGAGCCGGTCAGAGCTGGAAGTCAGAAGCAAAGTGATCATTACAGTAGCGCGGTGGGCGGTGAGTTCCTCCTGCCCATAGATTCGCTTGTCAGTGGCCGGGACGGCGCCGGGGCCCCGGGTGTGGGCAGGCTCGGCACTGCGGGCTCTGGAGGGTCTGAAGCCCCCTTCGTGGGGTGGGGGCTGCGGACTCCCCGGGGCGTGGGGAGGAGCCGGGGTGCCTCAGTCCCGGGGGGGGGGCGCTGGCGAGGGTGTCCCCAGCAGGGAGGGCAGAGAGGCCCTGCAGTCAGACATGGTTTCTGCCGTCCCCATACCCGAATGCTTGCTCCACACAACACCTAACACGGAGGACAACCCGGAACAGTCACGGACGCTCAGTGCCCCGCCTGCACCAGCCACATCCGCCAGACGCCAGCCCTGCACACGGCACCGGGACAGCTCAGGGAGGCCGGGACGACGGGGGGGGGGGGGGCCCAGCCGACTGCTCCCTCGCGGGATGGATGCCCACCACCGCGAACGCGAGACGGTGATGAAGAGGACGATCATGAAGATGGTGAGGAGGAGGATGACGACGACGATGATGACGATGGTGATGGTGAAGATGACCACGGTACAGCCACCCAAACGACTGGGGCAGGATGGTACCCAGGAGGCCACGGAGCCTCCACTGGGCTCTGGAACTTGACGTTTCTTGCATTCTCCCCAGGCGCGGCCCTGGGCTCCCGCGGTGAGGCTGGGTAGGTGCCTGGGCACAGCTGGCTGCCAGCCACCTCTAAGGACGGGGGGCAGAGGGGGTTGGTGTCGCCAAATGAAAACAAGGCGTTTCCTGTTCCTAGGAGTGGAGCGGTCTGGGTTCCCCGCAGCTTGGGCGAGGCGGTGGCTCTCCCCACATGCCCGTGTGTGGAGAGAGGCTTGCGTTACTGTGACAAGAGCAGGCGCTCTGCACCCAGACACGGACCGCCGTGCCAGAGACAGTTCTCAACTTCCTCGAGCCTCAGTTTCCTCCCCTTTCCGAGGGGAGATGGCATCACGAAGCTGGGGAGGGGTGCCCAGGGGGTGCCGGCCAGCTCCGGGCAGTGCCCAGGGCACTAGAACTGCCGGCGGGAGGCTGCTTGTGTGAGACCGGAGTCTCCTCAGAGCCCTGCGGCAGGGGCAGGCAGGCGGCAGGGCTGGGTGCGGGGTGGAGGCGGGGCAGGAGGCCACCCTGGCCATTCCCCTGGGGCACTGGCGACATCAGCCCTTCCTTCCTCTCTTTAATGTGTTTGACAAGGTAACATTCAAATGTATTTACATTCTAGGCTTAATTACCAATGGCCCTCAGACCCATTTGGGCAACTCGATATTAAAAGGAGGACGGAGCAATCTTTATGGGATCGTCCTCTACAGAAAGATGAAGTCAAGATTGTGGAATCCGAGGCGGAGACATTAACAAGCCGTCTGAAGTTCTGCGCGGGGCCGTGGGCGGGAGTGAAAGGAAGGCCCGGATTGTCACCGAAGCCCGGCTAGTGCTCAGGCTGGGCCCGAGCCCATTAGGAAAGCAGCTGCCCCCGCGCAGAGCCCGGAGAGGCCCATCCATCAAGGCGATGGGGTGTCCGTGTTTGCTGGGCGAGGGGGCGTCTGTGAACACTCTTTGAAGTGTCTTTTACCGAAGGTAAACATGGGAAGACTAAACGGTGAGCTCTTCTTTCCACGGGGGGCCTGGCGGGGAGGGAGAGGAGGCCCCAGAGAGAGAGATGTGGGGCGGGGGCAAGGGAGGAGCGACCAAGGACCCCCCGGGAGGGCCGTGCTCGCGTTGCTGCCGTTTGACATGCTAACTGGGTCCGGAAATGGAATTCCTGGCTGGAGAGCGGTGATGGCCACGGAGCACCCAGTGTGGACACGGAACACACAGTGTGACCACGGAGCACACTCCGTAGCCACAAAGCCCCCACGGTGGCCGCGCAGCGCATGCGTGCTCCTGTGGCTGGGGGGCCGGTGGCCCCGGTGCAGGCCGGACCCGCGGGCCCTGGCTGGGCTTGCACCTGGGAGCAGTTTGAACCCCGAGCCTCATGCTTGCTCTACCCGGCTGTTTTAATTTTTAAAGCAGAACATTTCTGTTATGAAAATTAGCAATGCCCGTAAAGGATTGCACTTTGAAAATGGCGTGTCCCCAGCCACGTTAGGACCATATGTATCTGAACTTGGAAATTCACCCTCCTTCGCTCTCGAGGATGGCCCGATCCGTGAGGCTAACACGTCTCCCTGTGACACGTCGGATGGTAACATATGTCTTTGACAGGATCCATGACACAAGTCAACAGTAGGCTGTGAAAATCAACAGCAGAGCGGAGAATTCCAGAAATGTGTTCAGTTGGCTAGGGGATGGGTATTTTCTGCGGATAAGTTCAGATGCTAAAATTTGCGCCAGCTGATTTTGAAAGGGTCTTAAGTGTTCCGCAGTGGATGGAGGAAGACATGGATTTCTAAAAAGCGCCCTTTGGTTTGGGATGTGCCCCTTGGCTCCGCAGCGGAGCCTGTGCAAGGTCCCCTCGTGGGGCGGCCGGAATCCCCCCGAACCCTCCAGGTGGAACTGGTGGGGAACTGGGTCATCCCGGGCCCTGCCGGCCCCCTCACACCCCGAGCTGGCTCAGGGAGGCCCTGGCTTGGAGGCTTCTGCTGAGGACCACGGCGGCTTCACGGAGGTGGAGAATGCTGGAGCTCTTTCCGGAAGGACGGCTTATCTGCTCCGGCATCCTCCTGACGCGCGTGCGGAGAACGGGGGACTTCAAAATCAAGCTAAGTAAGACAAACGGCCCCGCTTCCTGGCGGCTCTGAGCTCCCCTGGGTGGACAGTGCCCGAGTCGGTGCTTAAGAAGCCTCTCTCTACACTGGCGTTTGCACCTTTGGGCCTCGGCCAGTGGACTCCTCCTCCTCCCCTCTCGGTTCAAGTTTTCTTTGCCCCAAATAGCTGTCAGATGGGTCTCTGTGGAAGAACTGGATTAAGATCCAGGTCTTTGTCCAAGCGAGAGACTCGTGCCTGCACGGCATTCACACGAGTCCAGAGCCCCGCAGTTGAGCTTCATCCTCATTATGGAAGAGAAGAGACTTCAATTTTTCCTGTGGAACGAAAGACCCAGGCAGGCACCGAATCAGGAGGGGGCTGAGATCCAACTGCGGGGCACCGGGGCCAGGACTGCGGAACTAGACATTCGCTTCCAAAAACAGAATTTCCTGCTAATTGCATAATGACAAAGCACCTGACGCTTCTGGAGTTGCGAAGTTAGCTGCGGAACCTGGGGGGGCGGACGGGCTGCTCAGATGATGAAGCATGATCACGCATGGGTTCTTCTGAGCTTCCGTAGAGGTTCCTTCTGTGCGGTGTGAGGAAGTGGACACGAGTGGCACTCTGCGTGTGCGTGTGTATGCGTGCACACGCGCGCGTGCACGTGCGTGAACACACTCACTCGAGTTAGATGGTCGTGCTGACAGCAGGATCTTCGCAGGGCTGTTCTCATCTTTCTCCAGGCCGGGCACGAGAGGCCCAGCGGACCGGAGCCCGCTGGCCTCCGCCATCTCCGCAGGCTCAGGCACACTCCCGTAGTCACCAGTCACCACCTCTGTGTGTCTATGCGTGTCTGTCCAAGGCATGCTGAGGTCAGCTGTCAGGACGTGGGGTCCTTCCAGAACACAGTGAGCACTGAACTAGAGAACCCTGAGCCTCTCCCCCGGGGCAGCCGTGGGTCAGCTTATGGGCGCCTCCGGTCACACGGCCTCGTCAGCCAATCGACGCCGCGCCTGTCTGAAGGTACCGTGTGTAATAGCTGCCTGGTTTCTCCACACCCAACCCTTAGCTGGCATGGGTGAGTGACGGCTCTCCAGCCCCCTCCGACTCTCCGTGAGGCCTGCCACCGCCTCCTCTGCTGAGAGCAGCAGACGACACGGAGACTCTATGCTTGGGGCCACTTGAAACGGTTAAAATCACCCAGAAAATGCAAAGCAAAACAAACAGCCCACAAAAACAGACCGCGGTGAGCGGACTGTGGAGAGCACACTCACACGGAGGCTGCGGAGGGAGCCCGGTGCCTCCACGCTTGCTGCTCCGTGGGTGCGTTCCGTGACCATGCTGTGTACTCGGGTTGATGGTGCAGTCACAAAAAGATGTGAAATTCAACGTATTGTATCTAAACGCTTTGCGTTGTTATCCTAGAGGTGATGTGCAGAGGGGTCCCAGCTCCCGGTCAGCTGTGAGAGCATGGCTTTTCGGGCACAGCTCTTACTTCCGCCAGCCTCTCCCAGTGTTTCCTCCTGTCCCCACCTGCCACTGTGAAAATTTATTTACAAATAAATCACAGGAGGATACATTTGCAGATAAAGAATTAAGGATGAATGAAGATGAGTTATTATATTTACGAAGTTCTTACAGAGTGGTTGAGATCAAATATTCCTTCCGCATTGTGGAACAAAAGCTAAACAATGAGCCCTGGCAGAAGCTCAGTGCAGAGGGGCACGTGGAGGTCATGAACGAGGAGGATGCAGAGCACGATGCGTGTGAGCACACACTTGCTGTCACGGGATGCAGAGCACGACGCGTGTGAGCACACACTTGCTGTCACGGGATGCAGAGCACGACGCGTGTGAGCACACACTTGCTGTCACGGGATGCAGAGCACGACGCGTGTGAGCACACACCTGCTGTCACGGGATGCAGAGCACGACGCGTGTGAGCACACACCTGCTGTCACGGGATGCAGAGCACGACGCGTGTGAGCACACACCTGCTGTCACGGGATGCAGAGCACGACGCGTGTGAGCACACACTTGCTGTCACGGGATGCAGAGCACGAGGCGTGAGCACACACTTGCTGTCACGGGATGCAGGGCACGACGCGTGTGAGCACACACTTGCTGTCACGGGATGCAGGGCACGAGGCGTGTGAGCACACACTTGCTGTCACGGGATGCAGAGCACGACGCGTGTGAGCACACACTTGCTGTCACGGGATGCAGGGCACGAGGCGTGTGAGCACACACTTGCTGTCACAGGATGCAGGGCACGAGGCGTGTGAGCACACACTTGCTGTCACAGGATGCAGAGCATGAGCGTGGCTGCATAGAGGGTGTAGCACACAGGACCGCAGCAGGTGGAGTGCAGGGGT
This sequence comes from Perognathus longimembris pacificus, assembly GCF_023159225.1. Classification (NCBI taxonomy): domain Eukaryota; kingdom Metazoa; phylum Chordata; class Mammalia; order Rodentia; family Heteromyidae; genus Perognathus; species Perognathus longimembris. The sequence continues at coordinate 58,704,980 of NC_063175.1, read as the reverse complement.
GGTTGCGAGTGTGGTCACGAGCGTGGAGGAGCACACACAGGGGCTTGTGCCGCCTGGCCTTCCCGGTGTGTTTGCGCCTCTGCCCTGGGTCGCACTCCCCGCTTTGGGTGGGCCCTGGGGGGGAAGGGCTCCCTCTGACCGGATCTTGGTCTTGCTGGACCCCCACCCTGCCCTCTTCCATTTTCTGGGCGACGTTGAAATGCCGTCTTTGTGCCTTCACTCAGTGTTGCCTTTCCCCAGCGCTGCACAGTTGGTTGGGTGTCAACTGTATTTTGCAAGCCAAAGGTAAGAATGCCAGCCCAGTAGCGTCGTCTCTGTAATCCTATTAATCTCAGACTCCTGTCTGGCTGGAGGTGTGAGCCGGTGTGGGAAAAAGCAGCTTTGCCCCCACCTGACGTATGTCCATGCTAATGACACCATGGATTTTTTCTGTTAGTTCGTTATTATTTTTTATCATTGGCATTAGCATTCATCTCCAAGAAAATGAATAGAAGATAGGAAACCCGTCCCAGGCTCCTTTGCAGTGCATTATTTTTGAGAATCCAGTTCTGCAGCATCGAGTGGAGCCATTTCCATTTTACCCACATTCAATCAAGGGTTTGTCTTTTGTATCCCTGGCAATCGCATAACTCTAATATTGACCTTAACTGAAGTCCTTTGTTTTGTACCCTAACAGCCCGAAGCATTAAAAATGCGTGTTTACTTAATTTGTCCTGGCATGCAGTGTAATTACAAGCAGTTTGTTTTCTCTGTTGTAAAATATGGTCTGGAGAAGGAATAAAGTAATGTGGAAAATTAACATTGTGATGTACTGTATGGAGGAATAACACTAAAACACTTAGCAGTGCAGCTCTAGAGGTACTGTTGTGTTGTGTGCAAGAGCAATAAAGAATTAAATGCCTCTTTCTAAACTATATTTGCATGATTTTCAACTGCAGTAAAATTAGTCTGGTCTGCCTCTCAGAATGAAGAACGCAACAATGACAACATCAGGGGTCCCCGCAGAGTGGGTGGCGCCCGGGGTGGCCTCGACCCTGGGCTGTGGGCCCCGGGCGCCCCCCCTGCTGCCCCCCCACCCCCGTCCTTCCCCCGGGGAAGGTGGCTCGAGTGGCCTCGGGGCTGGGCCCTGCAGCCGCGTCCTCGGGCCGGCCTGGGCTCCCCCACGCCGGGAAGGCCTTGCCGCCGGGGCGGAGTCCCTGCTCTGCCGTCTCCTCTTCCCGCCAAGCGTCCTGAGACGCCTGAGGTGACACAGTGCACGCGGCACGCCGCGTAACTGACCGTCGCAGAAGGCAACGTCCATCTCCACCGCTCGCCTGTGGGTGTGCTGGGAACTGTCCGCGAGCGTGAGGGTTTGCGCGAGTGTGTAAACCTGTGCCTCCCACGCACGCGTCCCCCTCACGGCTGCAAATGCCGGAGGGAACCAGAGCCCCCCGGAGGCCAGGGGCCAGCGCTGTCGCCGAGGGCTGCCTCCGCCTTTCCTTACCGCCGCCAGGCGCCTGGGCACACCCATCCGCAGCCCTGCTCGAAGCCTCCGGGAGGCCCTGGAGGCCGCGCCCCTGGGTGTTTTCTAGGGAACATCAGGCTACAGACTTCCTGTGTGCAGAGGTGCAGTGCCCGGGGAGGGGGGGAAGAATCTACCCCCTTGGCGGGCCACCTTCTCTGTCCCTGGGACGAGTTCACCTCTCTTCTCTCCTTGGTGCTGGCTCTGTCCAGCCACCCACAGAACGTGGCTCTCCCGCTGGGCCACGGAGCGTGGCCCCCGTGCAGCGGTCTACGGAGCCCGGCTCTATCCGTTAGTCCACAGAAGGCGGCTCTGCCCAGTGGTCCCTCGGGCCACCCCTTCGCTGCTCTCCGTGTTGGGCTGGCTGTGGGGAAGGGGACTTTCTGTTTCTTTTCTTTAATGGGTGACCTTTGAGTTGTGGCACAAAGGGTTTCCATCCCACCTGTCACAATCAATGTGTCCCGATCAACGTGGCCAGCACTCGGTGAGGGCCGGAAGGAGGGAAGGAGGTGGCTCGGCCGGGCCGCCCCCCCCCCCCCCGGGGTGCCGCGCCCTCCACGGAGAGGCAGCCCCGGCCGGGCCGAGGGCAGGCAGACGTCCTCAGCGCGGGTGGGGAGCCCATCGCCAGCCTTGGGCAGAGCCGTTGGGAGGCGCGGCCCTGCGGGGCGTGGGCAGCGAGGCCCTGCGGGGCGTGGGCAGCGAGGCGCCGCAGGGCAGGAGATGGCGGGGGCTGGCCCGGCGCCGGGGGCACCCCGCCGCCTCCGTCCCGCCCCTGTAAAGCTCCGGTGAAGGCACCGGCGGAGCGTGAGGGCAGGGGATGCTCCCGGCTGGCCGGCGCCCACCGGGCCCGGCCCGCAGACCTTAGGGGCGGTGCCGGTGGCGATGGCGACGCGATGATGATGAGTCACCGCGGTAGCAGCAGTTCTCAGGCGGATGGGCCCTCCCCCCTCCCCGGCGTCTCAGCGGGCGGTGGGGCGCACCGCTATCTCCGCCGCGCGCTTCCCTCCTCCTCGGCGCTGGTGTAATGGGGTCTGCTGCTCAGGCACGCAGGGGAGCTCCCGTTGGGCTGATTGCAGGTGCTCGGGCACGGGGCGGGGGGCGGGTCCCCCTGCTTCCTCTCTCGGCCGAGGGCTGGCCGCACGCTGGCGGGCCCTGCCTTTCTCCAGCGAGGCGCGGGCTGTGGCTCAGGGTGAGAGGCCCTGTGAGAGTTGGTGTGTGGTCAGGAGTCGGAGAGGGCGCCACATGGAATTCAAGGTCTAGTGACGCTCGTTTCTATGCCGTGTTCGTCTGCCGTGACACAAATAGTTTGAGTTGAGATGAGAAATACTTTCAACAAATCTTGCGCTAGCTTCACACAACTAATACACTGAAAAAAAATCAAATCAGGTGTAAAGTGAGAATGTGATTTTTTTTTTTACCATGCCCTATAATTTATACTTGCACATCTATCACAATAAATGACAGACGGGGTTCGTAAGAGAACCCGGAGGCCTCTGTGGTCCAGACAGGAATCGGCCGCTGTAAAATACCTGAGGGAAGTGTCCAGCCCGGCAGCCGGGAGCCGCGTGTGACCGAGCCAGGCGTCGTTAATTAGGTTCCATATCCTATTCATATAAATATTTCAGGACCCTCTCTTTTGCCTTCATGTGATGTTGGGTGCCTGAAGAGGAACCGCATCCTTTTAATCGTCCATCAACGGCCCCGGCCCAGGCCTCGGTGGGGGCAGAGGGCCTCCAGCCTTTCCCTGGAGAGAGACGCACCTCAGCGCTCCTTCTGTCTGAATTCACACAGGAAATGCGGACTCTCCTGGCCCTGCCCAGCTGGTCACCCGTGGGGGCGGTGGTCCTGTGGCCTCTGGGGTGGCATCTGGACGCTGGGAGACGGCGTTGGCGGGTGTTGGTCCGAGACACTGCGCTGGGTTGGAAAGCTGGCTTCTCCGGGGCAGGTGAGTGAGGGGCGTGCTTGGCCGGCCTGGATGTGGGCATAGGGCGGCGGTGGCGCGGGCCCTCCTTCCTGCCACCTGACAGCTCCACCCCTGGGCCTGTGATGGAGGAGGCCGCAGGCGGGGGGCGGGGGGGCTGGGGGCTCCGGGGCTGGAGCGGCGGTGAGGAAGCCGGGATGCGTCTCCGCGAGGTCACCCGCCTTCACCGTATCCCGTGCGCGCGCCATGTTTCACTCTCCAAATTGGGATGCTGTTTTTGCCTGGATCCCAGGTTCAGAAGGGAGGATGCTTTCTGCGTTTCTGAATGATAGGTTTCTGGAGGCCCGGGCCTGTGGCAGCAGGAGGTCCAGGGCTCCCAAGCCCCCTCTGGAATGCTTCGGGCTTGTGGTCACATCAGGGGGCAGAGCCCCCTTGGGCTCCGTGTGGTCGCCCCTGCCCCTGCCCCGCCCCGTCTCCAGGTCCACCCTCTGTCCTTCCAGATGAGGCGCGGCGGTGGAGTCTCCAGGGAGTTTTCTGAGAACCAGCTCAGCATGCAGTCTGAGCATGTCCTTTCCACGGCGAAAGAACTTCCGGAAGGGTTGCCAAGCGCACGCGCGTGCTCACAGAGCTTGTCCTGGTGCCGGCCACTTCCAGGACCACGACTCTTGCTCAGTGAGGACCAACGCCCACATCCTGCTACTGACCCGTCGGGAGACTGCATGGGCTGCCCGGCTGCCCGATAATTAACGGCCCCTTTCTATCGATGGATCCTACAGGAATGGTGAGGCCCTGGCTTCCATTCTCAGACAGTGCCTCAGTGTTTCTCTCTCACGGATTTGATTTGCTGGGTGGCCCTGTCTTGTTACTTTGCCAAAGGTCCCTCGGTTTGCATTTTCTCTAACTAGCTGGAGGTCATGATCTAAGGAGGGTGACCCACCAGCAGGACGTAATGCTGAGGTGTCATCACCACCGACAGTCCAGACGCCTGGCCGGGTTGGGGCACAGCTGCCTTTCCCTTTGCTAATTACGGGGTGTCTCGGGCCAGGGGACATCTCTGGAGCGCTTTTGGGTCCTCGCTCAGTTCCTCCTCCAGCTTTTGCTTATTGCTCTTAGCATCTGTGGGGACCGCTTGCAACAATCACTAGCTCCAGTCCGCTGTGATTTCTGGTTCCTTCCTTTCTTCTTACGTTTAATAATTTGGAACTGTTCCATGAGGAAGCGCGGCCCCTTCCTCTCCCATTTTAACTTACTTCATTCCACGTTAGGAGTTAAAAACCTTTAGGCTGGTTCTGCCATGCACAAAACAGTGCCATACATAAGCCAGGCTGAAAATATGCATCGAAATGAGTGCTTTCTTGGCATTTATTCAGGAAATGCTCCTATGCCTGGTGTCCTATTATTTTGTCTCAGAATTCATGTTTGTTTGCTCGTCTTTGTCACTGTACTGTTGGCACTCAATGTTGTGGCAGGTGAGAGGCCACCCGAACCGTCTGTTTTAAGGCAGCTGTCCACGTAACACATGGTTGGTCTTGGATCCGGAACTATGTGTTAATCTAAATTCTTTGAAATAATCACACGGACAATCAGAATACGTTTATGTACTTAAATAGTGAAAATGCCGAGGGAGCGAAGGTTAAACAACTATCCGTGGAAGTCACTCGCTCAGAAATGATAGGGACAGTAGGAGGTGTGGGAGGAACATCTCTACGGCAGCCCAGCCCCCACCCCCTCAGCCTCCCAGACACAGGGCGGGCGGCTGGGGGAGACAGGGTGATTCTGATGTGTGTTCTTATGCATATAAATGTTTACTGCCCTTTAGCAGCTGGCGTTAGCCAAGACACCAAGACATCGTGCTCTACGCCTTAAATCAGTTGTTTTATAGAGCACAGAGAATTTTTATTATAACATAATTCTGTACATAAAATATCACATTAAAAGCAGAAGATAAAGTTTTGTACTTTCATTCTCCATTAATTTGACTGAGAACAATTTGCAATGAAATCTAACCAATCAGAATTCACTGTGGTAAAGCTAGTTGGGACTCAAAATCCAAATAGTGCAGGAAGTGTGTCAGTGGTTAGACTCAAGGCTGTGGTGATGGTGAGGAGTGTGTCCGTGTCACACCCACAGCTGTGGTGATGGTGAGGAGTGTGTCAGTATCACACCCACAGTCATAGTGATGGTGAGGAGTGTGTCAGTGGTTAGACTCAAGGCTGTGGTGATGGTGGGGAGTGTGTCGGTGGTCACACCCACAGCTGTGGTGATGGTGGGGAGTGTGTCAGTGTCACACCCACAGTCATGGTGATGGTGAGGAGTGTGTCGGTGGTCACACCCACAGCTGTGGTGATGGTGGGGAGTGTGTCAGTGTCACACCCACAGTCATAGTGATGGTGGGGAGTGTGTCGGTGGTCACACCCACAGCTGTGGTGATGGTGGGGAGTGTGTCAGTGTCACACCCACAGTCATGGTGATGGTGAGGAGTGTGTCGGTGGTCACACCCACAGCTGTGGTGATGGTGGGGAGTGTGTCAGTGTCACACCCACAGTCATAGTGATGGTGGGGAGTGTGTCGGTGGTCACACCCACAGCTGTGGTGATGGTGGGGAGTGTGTCAGTGTCACACCCACAGTCATGGTGATGGTGAGGAGTGTGTCGGTGGTCACACCCACAGCTGTGGTGATGGTGGGGAGTGTGTCAGTGGCCACACCCACAGCTGTGGTGATGGTGGGGAGTGTGTCAGTGTCACACCCACAGTCATAGTGATGGTGAGGAGAGTGTCAGGGTCACACCCACAGCTGTGGTGATGGTGGGGAGTGTGTCAGTGTCACACCCACAGTCACAGTGATGGTGGGGAGTGTGTCAGTGTCACACCCACAGTCATAGTGATGGTGGGGAGTGTGGCAGTGTCACACCCACAGTCATAGTGATGGTGGGGAGTGTGTCAGTGTCACACCCACAGTCATAGTGATGGTGGGGAGTGTGGCAGTGGCACACCCACAGCTGTGGTGATGGCGAGGAGTGTGTCAGTGTCACACCCACAGTCATAGTGATGGTGGGGAGTGTGATGTTAGGAGTGTGTCAGTGTCACACCCACAGCTGTGGTATGGTGATGAGTGTGTCAGTGGCCACACCCAAAGTCATAGTGATGGTGGGGAGTGTGTCAGTGTCACACCCACAGCTGTGGTATGGTGATGAGTGTGTCAGTGTCACACCCAAAGTCATAGTGATGGTGGGGAGTGTCAGTGGTCACACCCATAGTCATAGTGATGGTGGGGAGTGTGTCAGTGTCACACCCAGTCATAGTGATGGTGGGGAGTGTGTCAGTGTCACACCCACAGTCACAGTGATGGTGGGGAGTGTGTCATTGTCACACCCACAGTCATAGTGATGGTGGGGAGTGTGTCAGTGGTCACACCCACAGTCACAGTGATGGTGGGGAGTGTGTCAGTGTCACACCCACAGTCATAGTGATGGTGGGGAGTGTGTCAGTGTCACACCCACAATCATAGTGATGGTGGGGAGTGTGTCAGTGTCACACCCACAGTCATAGTGATGGTGGGGAGTGTGTCAGTGGCCACACCCACAGCTGTGGTGATGGTGGGGAGGTGTCAGTGTCACACCCAAAGTCATAGTGATGGTGAGGAGTGTGTCAGTGGTTAGACTCAAGGCTATTGTGATGTTGGGGAGTGTGTCGGTTGCCACACTCACAGTCATGGTGATGGTGGGGAGTGAGTCTGTGTCACACCCACAGCTGTGGTGATGGTGGGGAGTGTGTCAGTGTCACACCCACAGTCAGTGATGGTGAGGAGAGTTTCAGGGTCACACCCACAGCTGTGGTGATGGTGGGGAGTGTGTCAGTGTCACACCCACAGTCATAGTGATGGTGGGGAGTGTGTCAGTGTCACACCCACAGTCACGGTGATGGTGAGGAGTGTGTCGGTGGTCACACCCACAGCTGTGGTGATGGTGGAGAGTGTGTCAGTGTCACACCCACAGTCATAGTGATGGTGGGGAGTGTGTCAGTGGCCACACCCACAGTCGTGGTGATGGTGAGTGTGTCCGTGTCACACCCACAGCTGTGGTGATGGTGGAGAGTGTGTCAGTGTCACACCCACAGTCATAGTGATGGTAGGGAGTGTCAGTGTCATACCCACAGTCATGGTGATGGTGAGTGTGTCAGTGTCACACCCACAGCTGTGGTGATGGTGGGGAGTGTGTCAGTGTCACACCCACAGTCATGGTGATGGTGTGTCCGTGTCACACCCACAGCTGTGGTGATGGTGGGGAGTGTTACACCCACAGTCATAGTGATGGTGGGGAGTGTGTCCGTGTCACACCCACAGCTGTGGTGATGGTGGGGAGTGTGTCAGTGTCACACCCACAGTCATAGTGATGGTAGGAGAGTGTCCGTGTCACACCCACAGCCACTTCTGGTTTTCGGTAGATAGGTCCCAAGGACTTTCCTGCCCCGGCTGGCTTCCTGCTGTGCTCCTCGGATCAGCTTCCTATGCAGCTAGGATTACAGGCGTGAGTGCCAGTGCCTGGCCACGGGAAGACGTGTAGCACTGTTCTTGTGTTCTCGGTTTCAGAGGGTTCCATCCAGAGTTCTTGGCTCTGTGGCTCTGTGCGTGTGCTGAGGTGGAGCGGTCTGGGGACCAGTGTGTGTGGCAGAGACGGCTTACTGAAGGCAAGCAGGAGGCTGGGATGGGGTGTATGTAGCCTTCCTCAAGCTGGGCTCCATCTCCTAACGCTCCCCGAGCCCCGCAATCGCTGACTTGTTCTTGTGATTTTTCACTCATCTGGAACTCTTGTCAGACAGCCTCGAGGGTCTCCATGCCTCCGGAACCCTGGCTGTCAGGACTGTTAAGGCTTCTGTCCCGTTTTTCTGTTGCCGGAATGATAAATAGCAGACACACTTCCTCTCACCCCGGCACATCAGCGGTAACCTCTGCTTCCCTTCCCCCTGGGTAGAGAGCCGCCTCGAATGTCTCACGCGTTAGGGGCTTACCATTACATTTCATGCTGGAATTCCTTCATTGCCAGTATCTGTCCAGAGAGCGGTGAGTACCACGGACAGCTCCGTGGCCAGTGGGAACAGTGGGAAAGCCATTTGCAGAAGACCAGCTAGGAGTGCCTGGCCCCAGGGCCCGCTGGCCAAGCCCCGGTGCTTGCTCCTCCAGCTTGTCATGTCAGAAAGGTGCTGGACTCAGCCTGCAACAGACAATCCCACGGAGGCACGGGGCTCTCTTACGATGACTCGAAGTTCAAGTTGTCTGTGGACACTAGTTCCTGGTGGCAGACACCGGCACTGTTTATGTCTTCCTTTAGGCACCGTGTTGTTCTTGCTGTTCGGGTTGTCTGGAAATAACGAGTCGGTGTGGGTTTGTGTGGTCAATGTGACCTTGACCCCGTGGCGTTGCTGTGTCCGGCTTGCCCGAGGCTGCTGTTGGGGGGCCGGGAGGTTTAACCAGTGCCACTGCACAGCCCCCTCACGGGCTTTCTCCTCGTGGCTCCCAAGCCCCGTGCCCGAGCTCCACGGGGCCCGCGTGGCTGCGGTCTGCCTGCCACTGGCTGGCAGGCCGTTTCTCAGGCAGGGCCTGCTTCCCCTCTTGCTCTCGGTTCTCGTGCTCTGTGCAGCAGGGTTGGTCTTGGGTATTGGGAACGCTTCACGGAGTGCTTCTTCAAAGACTGGATGTCGTTTGTTCTAGATGGCGAGGAGGCCTTCTTGTGCACATGTGTTTATTTAGCAGTCTGGACAGGAAGGGCTCGCTGCTTGCTCTGGGTGCTGGTGTTTCAGAAGCAAGGGCGGGGCTGCAGGGCCTCCCGCGTGTCCCCCGGGTGACGGAGAGGCCTTCCCAAGGCTGCACAGACTCTCGGGGTGATGCCGGGCCCTTGGCGAGCCAACGCAATCAACGCGGCGCAGCTCCTGGGCCAGGTGTCCCCGCACCACAGGCGGGGAGGCCGGGCGCCTGCGGAGTCCCTCGCACATCCCAGACCGCATGGCTAGGTCTTCTGGGGGAGGGGGGCACGTGGTTAAGGGGGGTGGCGGGACTTCACCTGTCCAAGGTGAAAGGCAGAGAGCTCTGCAGTGCTGACAGGGCCCCCGAGGGGAAGAGGGTGGCCCCGTGGACGCCGCCAGCGTCTGTGGCAGTAGTCGTGCAGGGTCTGGGTGGGTGGGGAGCACACTTCTAGTTGGTTAAGCTGGAGGCTGGGGGGTTGCTGTGTTGAAAGAGTGAAGTGCAGGCAGCGCCATGCCTGCGCCCTGGAGTCTGCTGCCGAAGGTGGCTGGGTGCCGTCTCCGGACGTCTGGGAAACGGCCGTCGGCCATCCTGTGGTCGGCAGACCACGGGGTGCCTTGGTTGAGGCAAGGCATGTAAGGGTGCAGAGGTCATGCTATGTGGGTTATTTTTTGCTTGTTTTTTTTGTGTGTGTTTTAGTCCTGGGGCTTGAACTCGGGGCCTGAGCACTGTCCCTGAGCTTTTTTTTTTTGCTCAAGACTAGTGCTCTACTACTTGAGCCACAGCTTCACTTTGAGGTAAGAATCTCACAGACCTTCCTGCCAGGCCTGGATTTGAGTCACGATCCCCAGGTATCAGCCTCCGGCCTCCTGAGTAGCGAGGATGACAGGCTCACCGGTGCTGTCTTATCCCAGAAACAGGCGTAGTATTAGCAGAATGTGCTCGTGAGCCGAGCGGAGGCTGAAGCAGCCGGGAGCCGCTTCCTGGGAGCTGGTCGTGGGTCAGTTCCAGCTGTGGGGGCAGCAGCGCCTCCGGTCTCCTGCAAGCGTCCCCTTGGACGTACAGCTCTCTTGGTACCCACACCACGGGGAAAAGGAACAGTCTGTTATGCAGCACCGAGTGCGAGCGTCTTCTCTCATAGCTAGAGATTTTATGAACAATTTGATTTCCTAGGAGGAAAATTAGAGCCTCACAAACAAAACGTATTTTTCAGGATGAGGTCTTCTCACAGACCTTATGTATTTCATTTTGCTATTAATTTTACTTTGGGCAAACTAAATGATGTTATGAATCTATTCTCAACACCCACTGCACATTATAATTTGCATTTTATCACCAAATTACAAATTAAGCATTGCCTTTGTGAGAAAGCGATTTCTGCACAGCCCTGTTAGATGACCCACTCACCTTCTCTTGCACGGCTTTGGTTTTTCCTCTTCAGAAACGCAAAAAGTCAAATTTGTGTTCTAACGCTATGTTTCAATTTTGCAGGAAGAGAGCATCATGAAAAGGTAATTCCAATAACTTTGAGCTTTTCATTCTCCAGAAGAATACAGTAACCTGGTGCTTTTTAAGAGGTAAAAGCAGGAAGCCATTAAGATACTTGGGGAGTTGCAGGCTGGGGCGGGAGCGCCTATCGCCTGGGCGTTCTCGTTTGGAATGGGCATTTCTTTCTTCTCCAGAGGCGACTCTGAGCAGAAATTTGAGAAAACTTGGGAATAATTCTTCTAGCAATGACAAGTCCGTGGATAATGGGTCTGTTGGGGGACTGTGGTGCTGGTGTGTGTCTGTCCATCTGGACGTGAACTGTGCTCTGGTCTCACCTCACTCTCCCTTCCTACCTCCTCCTTTCTATCTGTGGTTAATGCACCCCACAGTTTGAATTACATGCCAGGTGCTGGGGGCGTAGGGGTGCACAAACGGACATTGATAGCACTCACTGAGAACATAACAGCCAATACCCTCCCCAACAGTTGAGTTACCACAGCTGGGACCACTGCAGCAGCCAGAGACAACTCTATTTGAAGAGCCCGGAATACGGGAGCACAGAAAAGTCCAGCACCGTATGGCCTTGCCTTCCAATGTTCCATTCATTATATGAAAAGGAAAATCTGGGTTTACAGATACTTCAGTCCCCAAGAGACAGCTGATGAGCTGTGACAAGCAGGCCACTGTTTCTGCCACAGAAACGCAGTGCGATTCATGGCCACGTCTGCTCTTCGGAAATTTGGAGTGTTCTTATTTTGCTTTTGGTTCTACTGAGCAAATCTCACACACAAATCTTGGTGCTTCTATTGTTGCTTTTCTGCAGCAGGTTTTCTGCGGCTGACTTTTAGTGGCTGGAGTGTTGGAGACAGCACGTGGCTCCGTGGAGTAGACAGGGCCTCGCGGTGTGAGAGCTGGGGGGGTGGTGTACACACGGTTCATCAGCCAGAGGCTTCTTCAGAGCGCCACAGCCTGATTAGGACACTTGGAGAGTTCTGGAACGAATGGGAGGATTCTGTGTTTCTCTTTGCCTAGGGGTCCTGTCACAAAGCTCTGGGTCCCCAAGGGCCCATGAAAATGGAGGCTGGGACCCTCGGCCTGAGCGGTTCAGACCCGCCATGCAGTCCCCGAGCCATAGGGACCATGAGAAGATAGTTGTTGAGAGCTGCTGGCTGTCGGTGTGTGTGTGGGGGGGGGGGCTCAGCACGCTGGGAAGCTGCCTCGGAGAGCAGGGAGACCTCCGGGCTCTGTCCATGAATGCCATGGGCAGTCACTAGCACCTTGGAAGACATGGCGTGGCCAGAGCTGCCCGACACTGACTGGCCTCAGACACCTGCACACAGGGGGTGGGGTGGGGTGGGGCAGGAGGACTCACGCCCTGGCTCCTCAAGCACTCAGGCCAGTGGTAGGGACCAGCGATGTCATCATCTGATGCTCAGAGGCAGGACACACGAGTGGATTTGGGACTTTTTGCCCAAGAAATGTCACCCAGCACAGGAGGCTGTGGAGGCATCTCCGAAGGAGATGTTTGGAAAGAAAGCTGGAAGAGGAGCAGAGCTCTGAGACGAGGAGCTGGCAGGGCAGAACCTGAGTCAGCTTGCCCACGGTGCCCGTGAGCCAGCGAACGTTCACTGGTCACCGCCACTCGGGAAAGCCAAGGCGTGAGTGTTCTCTGCATTGCGGTGTGTATGATTGTACCCAGGGTAACAGAAGGCTCCGGAACCCTTTGAGCAGCCGGGACATGCACTCGGGCACCGTGCCCATGGAGTGGTGGAGGCCAGGACTCCTGAGAGGCCCTGGGAACAGGGGGCGATGGACACAAGAAGGAGACTGAGCCACTGTGATTCCACCGTAGACGTTTTTAAAAATCAAAATGCTGAAGTGAGCCTATTTCTCCCACCTCAGCTGTCTATCCAGTGTTATAACTGAAAATCCAAACCAAACCAAACCAAAAAACTGTAGTGGAAACGGAGTGGCCATGTTGATAATTTGGGAGTGAGACTTGTCAGTAAATGAGACCACGGTGGACACATGGCACGTCCCACAAAGCCACTCTCTAACTTGCTAAATGATTATTTGAGAAGAAACAAATAATGTTTGTACTTCAGCAAAGGTGAAAGTATGAAGTGGTTTGACATTGCGTAAACACCTAGAGGCGCTCAGCCTGGATGTCTCGTGAGTGAGCGTCAGTCAAACACTGGAACCCACTGTGCCTTCAAATTGTTAAGCGCAGACTTCCGGAAGTTCCCACTGAGCGGTGACTCTGTTGGCCCCAGGGACAAGACAAAATGCACATTTGGCTTTGCCACGGAGGCCCGTGGATCTCACAGTTTCCTAAGATCAGGGCACAAATATATGTCATAACAAGTTTTTGTTGTTATGCTACTATCTGCTTCAGATTATCGGGGAAGCCACCATCTTGAGGAGTTAAATACTTTCCTTGCTCATCGTCATGGCTGCCCACGTGCACTGGACGGGTGCTGTCCCTCCAGCACTGTCACCTCAGTGCTGTCATCTTGGGGATCTTTCTTCCCAGAAAGACAACAGTGGGGTGAGCTGATCTGTTTCCTGGGAGTGGGGTGTGCTCCATTCCCTGTCTGTCTTCCTTCTGTATCCTGTTCAGAGGCATCTTCTTTCGAGCACACTTCTCTGTTTTCCTCAATACCTGCTTGGCTTTCATCTCACAACCGAACGTCTGGTTTCTGCTTCTTGATGGTAGTGGTGGGGTTGTATCTGTTTGCTCCCCTTCTTCTTGAATGAAGAAAAATGTTTCTACTAAGGAGACTTCTCTCAGGTAGTTTTCGGCTTTTCACAGGCTGGTCACACGGAGCTGGGGTGTGGCCCCAGGCAGAGGGCATGACCTCCAGAGCTGCCCACCTCCTGAGCTTGGTCAGCATGTCCCAGTGACGGAGCACAAACCTTGAGACCGTTGGGGACGAGTTTAAAGACATCTCCATGGTGAGACCATGATTTCCCAGACTTCTGTCCAGTTGGTGGGCTTGGGCCCTGACTCTAGAAACACCTCTAAGCACACTGGTGTTTACATCCAGCTGAATGCAGAGCCAGGGTGACTCCAGGCCCACAGCGAGTCCTCAAACACCCCGTGGGCTCGTGAAGCCACGCAGGCGGGCCCTCCACACTGGCGTCCCTCCGCCCCTCGTGACCTCGGATGGCCCTCAGGCCCCAGCTCCGCCTCTCAGGACATCCTCGGCAGTGACCGCCACAGGCCCGTGGTGAAGGAGAACGGAAGGCCAGGCCACCCGGTTACCCGTGCAAGGCGGGGAACACAATCCCACTCTTGTGGTCAGGCTGGGGGACATCCCGTTCCATTCAGGTGGCAGGGCCAACATGGGTCTTGAGGCGTGTTAGCAGATTTCGCAGCCCAGATATGCCTCACATGTCATGAATAAATTCTGCAAGCAGAGAAAGGGGCAGAGAAGGCGGATAAAATAAAAAGAGGTTTTTATGATCATTGTGAAAATTTATGGGGTGTTGCTGGCCTGGGGGTCTATGAAGTGGAGCCGGCTCTAGCGAGGCCCACAAGGTGAGCCTGTGCCTCCGTTCCTGGAGCCCCCGGGGTTTACCTGTGCCTTTCTCAACGCCGTGACCTAAAACCATACTGCTATTGACTGGGGAGAGGGAAGGGTCCCCCAGCAGCTCTGCCACCCACAGTGGCTTCCTCCCTGGCGCTCAGTTGCACTCAGAGCTTGCAGCTGGAGGAAGGAAGGAGAAAGCCCAGGTTTTGTCCGGGTTGCAGTGAACACTGCACACGTGCAATTTAAACATTTACCCACTGGGCGAGGCCGGCGGGTGTGGCTGCCGGTGGGTCCGATTCAGCTGACGGCGGCCTGGTTTGTGCTGGTTGAATAACACGTAGCACTTTCCCCCAGAAAGCCCCTCACTAGGATTTCAAAACACATCAGTTTCAATTCAACTCTAAGGGAAATCTGTGATCACTAATTCTGGGCTGGGGTTACTTATTGTGGAGTAGGCTGCTTTGAATTTGAAAGCGTTTGATAGCGACTTAACCAGATCACATATAATCATGGATTTTTTTGGTTATACCTGGAGTGGTACAATTGCCAACGCTGTCTGCTAGCAGCGATGTCCTGGAGGACCGGGAAGCCATGGCTGTGGAGCAGGACGCTGAGCCAAGGGAGCAGGGGCCGGGGCAGGAGCACTGCGGCGGGGTGGCCGCTCCGTCCCAGGCCTCTGCAGGGACTAAGCAGGCACAGGGCACAGTCCACAGGGCTGCTCGGAGCTCCTCGGGAGGTGCCGGGCAGACACTGGCCCAGCCCCGGCCCGGGGAGGGGGGTGCCCTGCGGAAACAAAGTGCCCGGCGCGCTTGCTTCCGGGAGAGCAGGGAGCGAGGTCTGGGGCAGGGATGGGACCGTGCTGCACACAGGGCAGCCTGGGGTGGGGGTGCCTGGGGGGGAGGAGACACGGGAAGTCACGTGTGCGGAAGACCTGAGGGGGGGAGACACAGGAAGTCACGTGTGCCGAAGACGGGGAGGGGGGGGAGACACAGGAAGTCACGTGTGCAGAAGGCCTGACGAGGGTGGGACCACAGGAAGTCACGTGTGCGGAAGACCTGAGGGGGGAAATACAGGAAGTCACGTGTGTGGAAGACCTGAGGGGGGAGAC
The DNA here is from genome assembly GCF_023159225.1 of Perognathus longimembris pacificus. Classification (NCBI taxonomy): domain Eukaryota; kingdom Metazoa; phylum Chordata; class Mammalia; order Rodentia; family Heteromyidae; genus Perognathus; species Perognathus longimembris. Next base: position 58,689,692 of record NC_063175.1, on the reverse strand, counting down.
ACAGGAAGTCACATGTGCGGAAGACCTGGGGGGGAGACACAGGAAGTCACGTGTGCAGAAGGCCTGACGAGGGTGGGACCACAGGAAGTCACGTGTGCGGAAGACCTGAGGGGGGGAGACACAGGAAGTCACGTGTGCGGAAGACGGGGGGGGGGGAGACACAGGAAGTCACGTGTGCAGAAGGCCTGACGAGGGTGGGACCACAGGAAGTCACGTGTGCAGAAGGCCTGACGAGGGTGGGACCACAGGAAGTCACGTGTGCGGAAGACCTGAGGGGGGAAATACAGGAAGTCACGTGTGCGGAAGGCCTGATGGGGGCGGAACACAGGAAGTCACGTGCGGAAGGCCTGATGGCGGGACACAGGAAGTCATGTGTGCGGAAGGCCTGATGGGGGCGGGACACAGGAAGTCACATGTGCGGAAGACCTGAGGGGGGGTGGGACACAGGAAGTCACGTGTGCGGAAGGCCTGAGGGGGGAAATACAGGAAGTCACGTGTGCGGAAGGCCTGATGGGGGCGGAACACAGGAAGTCACGTGCGGAAGGCCTGATGGCGGGACACAGGAAGTCATGTGTGCGGAAGGCCTGATGGGGGCGGGACACAGGAAGTCACATGTGCGGAAGACCTGAGGGGGGGTGGGACACAGGAAGTCACGTGTGCGGAAGGCCTGAGGGGGGAAATACAGGAAGTCATGAGTGCAGAAGACCTGGGGGGGTCAGGACACAGGAAGTCACGTGTGCGGAAGGAGGTGACCTCCCCTGCGGGCGGCCCGGGAAGCGGTGGGGGGTGGAGGGGGGGTAGCGGGGACGGTGTCCCCCCCCCCCCCCCCGCGGTCCCGCTCTGCAGGCCCGAGCTGCCCCCACGCGGGTTCCCGCGGGCCGGGCGGGAGCCTCCTCACGAGGGCCTGGCGAGCTCTCCGCGGGCCACGGAGGCCGGGAGGCCGGGAGGCCGGCGCCCCGTGCGCCCCGCTGTCCCCGCCCGCCGCCGCCGCCGCGCAGCCCCGCCTCGGGCCTCGTCACCCGCCGCCCCAGGGAGGAGCGCGCGGCTCCGCGTTTCCTCAGGACCCGCAAAGGTAGGGCTGCGGGTGGGAGACGCCGCTTCCCGGAGGCCCTGGGCGTCGCCCCGCGCATCCCGAGGGCGCTGGCTCCCCGTGACCCACGGCGGGGACCCCCGCTTGGGATCTGACAGTAAATCCGGGCCCCTGGATTCCGTTGGACTGGGAACGGACCGATGTGACTTCTGTAATTTGTGGGATGCCTGGCCCCGGGCAGAGTTCCCGGCCGTCCCCACGGTGGCAGAAACCGGAAGCGGAGACGGCTCGGCCCCCTGGATCCTTCCGGCAGAGCCGGGGCATTCCGTGGCTGGTGCCAGCCGGCGCCGCCCTCCCTCACACCCCAAAGGGAGGGGTGGGGGGTCCCCAGAGCTGACCTCACAAGGGAGGCCTCCTGACCCTGAACCCACAGGGGATGGTACCCTCCATTTCTTTATAGTGGAGTCTGGGTTACCAGGGGCTAGCAGTGTCAGAATAGGGCAAGTCACAGATATTCCGAGTCCCCTAGAAAGCGACCGCGAGAGTGTGGCGGTACCCCTCTATCAATGCCGAAATGAAACTGGGTGGGGCAGTGGTTATGTTCTGTTGACATCAGCTAGTTGTGCAAAGTGTTTTCATCTTTAAATTTAAAATTTTATTGGTATTATAAAGGCAATGAATGTACAGAGGGGTTACAGTGACATAAGTCAGGTCATGAGTGCATTTCTTTTTGAACAGTGTCACCCTTTCCCTCACTCTCTGTTTTTCCCTCCTCTCCCCTCCCCTAAGATGTGTAGTTGATTTTCCACATAACGTCTACCACATAGGGATGGGATGTTTTCCACATAATGTCTAATGAGTACCACTGCTGCATTTGTTCACCTATTGTCTCTCCATTTCTGTGCCCCTCACCCTCCCAAAGACAGATAAATGAACAAACAAAACAAAAAGAAAAACAACAAAGAAAAAACCTTTTTCCATTTCCTGGAGTTCATTTCAATAAATATTACTTTATATGATCAGAAGCACAAAGGCACTGGGCCTTTGTGTTCCTCTCCTAAAGGTGTCCTCCTTTGGTCTCACTGCGTGTGAATGCTAGAGACCTGTATAATTTATCATGTCCCAGTGTGTTTTAGATCTGGCTTCTACATATGAGAGAATGCATGCACCATTTGTCTCTCTGGGCTTGGCATCCCTCACTTAACATGATTTGTTCTAGGTCCATCTATTTTCCTGCAAATGACATATTATTCTTTCTAACTGCTGTGCAAAATTTCATTGTGTATGACCACGTTTTTGGATCCACTCATCTATTGTAGGGCATCTGGACTGTTTCCATAACTTGGTTATTGTGAATAGTGTAGCAATGAACATGGACGTGCAAGTGTCTTCATGGTATCCTGGCTTGTGGTGTTCTGGGTAGATGCCCAGGAGTGGTATGGCTGGGTCGTAGGGAAGATCTGTGTTTAGATTTTTTTTGTTGGTTAATTGCAGATTTTTTTTTTTTTTTTTGCCAGTCCTGGGCCTTGAACTCAGGGCCTGAGGACTGTCCCTCGCTTTCCTTTTGCTCAAGGCTAGCACTCTGAAACTTGAGCCACAGCACCACTTCTGGCTATTTTCTGTATATGTGGTGCTGGGGAATTGAACCCAGGGCTTCATGTATATGAGGCAAGCTCTTGCCACTAGGCCATATCATCAGCCCCTGTTTCGATTTTTGAGGAATGTCCAGACCACTGTCCAGAGTGGTTGCACTAGTTACATTCCTACCACCAGTGCGATAGGGATCCTTTGTCTTCATGTCCCCAATGTTGGCCAGTCTAAGTGGTGTGAGATGGAATCTCAGAGTTGTTTTGACTTGTATATCCTTTATGACAGTGATGTTGAGCATTTTGTCATGTGTTGTTTTTTTTTATTTGCCACTTTCACCTCTTCTTCTGAGAAGTCTTTCCGTAGCTCCTTTGTACATTTAGTTATTGGTTTATTAGCTTTGGGAGGGGTTAATTTGTTGCACAGATTGGATTTTATGTCTTTGTCTGATATGTTTTGGTAAAGATCTTCTCCCAGTCTCTTGGGCTTTGTTTCTAATATAGTAACTATGTCCTTTGCTGTACAAAACTTCTTTATTTTGATGTAATCCCATTTTTCAAGTCTGCCATACCTCAGGGACTCCTTTCAAAAAATTTATGTCTATACCTATGAGTTCCAGTGTTTTTCCTACTCCCTCTTGCAGTAATTTCAAAGTTTCAGGTTTGACATTGAAGTCTTTGACCCACATTGAGTTTATATTAGTGCATGATGACAAACAGGGACCCACTTTTAGATTTCAGATGGATTTTATACATATACATATGAACATGGGGGTGCATGCACCTCTGGTATATCCGGATTTATGTTCCTTCAGATAATGCACAGGAATGTTTCTGTGGGTGGCATGGTAGTTCTATTTTTGGTGTACTAAGGAACCTCCATGCTGACTTCCGCAGTAGCTACACGGTTTGCAGTCTCATCAGTGTGCATCAGAGTTCCTTTTTCCCGCATGGGAGAAGATGCAAGTAGTCTGGGCAGAGGACTCAAGTTTCTGATGTGGCTGAGCTGGAATGATGGCAGAGGTAGCAGTTTGCAAGGTGAGACGTGGCGAGAGGGTGAAAACCCGAATAAGCTGGATTTTACTAGCTGTACATTCGTATCAAGCCAGGAGGGATTAGAAATTTGGAAACCTATCACTGAAACAAAAATGTTTCCTTCTTTAATAAAAAAAATCTGGACAAAATTATTGGGATAATATAAAGAGAACAGCACTTTGTACACACATAATATGTACTAAATTAGGGGAGTGTTTACTTGCCTGAATAATAATGAATGATATCAAGCTGCTACATGAAAATTCAGTGCATTTAAAAATAAGGAGGGATGGAGAACATCTAAATTGTCTACCTTCTGATAGTTGCCTAGGACCAAGGATGCTCTTGGGGGTGGTCATCTGAAGGTCACCTTGAAATAATATCTGTGGGAAGGGGAGGAGAGCACAGGATATGTTGAACTGAACTGTTTTAATCTGTTTCCCGCAATCACTACCAGAAAGGAGAAGAAAAGGAAGGAGGCCCAGATTAACTGCCTTTGTATCTTGTAAATGGTCAGGAGAAACATTTACTCTGCTACAAATAAAGCAGGAAAGCCTCTTTTTGTGTGAAGTATGAAGTGGGATTACAAAGACAATCAATTCCTTATTTTTTTTGCGCGTCAGGGTCCGTCAGGTCACCCTGGCTTCGTGGGGCACTTGGGGAAGTCCAGACCTGGGTGGGGTACTGCCTATGAACCCGGGCCTCCTGCCCAGATGCCCAGGTCACCTCTGACCTCAGCTTCCCAAGACCCATCCCGCTCACGACCTCCGCCACTGTGTGGTTTGAGTTCATCGGATTGGTCTCCAGAGAGAAGGGGCTTCACTTATCTGTTTCTTTCTGGAGCTTTTAGAAGGCCAAGTGCACAGAGTCTGTTTTCAGGCACTGGAAGGAGACTCCATTACGCAGGGTTGACCGTGCAAGAGCTGTCCCAGGCCCCAGGGATGTGCATAGACGCGCACCTGCGTGTCCCGTCAGCCTGGGCAGAGGTGTCTTGGAAAAGCAACCTGACCCAGAGCTCCGTTTTAGGGCCAGTGTGGGGCTTCCGAGTTTGGGCTGGTGCCCGCCAGTTAAATGCAATGTGTGTTCCAGGTCCTCTCTTCATGCTTAGCAAGCAAGCACTTTCTTCTGGGTGTTTCCAGGGCTACAGAGGCAGCTGGTCGGGGATTGGTGGGCTGAGGTGCGGTGTGGATGTAGGAGGCGCTGGGGCTGTGGGCTGAGGTGAGGGGCGGGATAGAGGGGGTGTGCATGCAGGCACCATGCCTGTGGGATGCTGAGATGCTGATCAGCTCGACGCAGCAAGTGTTTTGTACCAGCCACTGGAATTGCCTTTTGCTTTTATGGAAAACGCCGGCAGTGTGTAGTGGAAGGGCCTCACCCCCGCAGGGGACCAGACAGGCCACATTTCCCTCGCTCAGCCAACCACAGGGGAGCAGGGCCCTGTTCTCAGAAGGACGCCTGCTTCCAGCCTTGGCGCTGCCCAGCAGTGGCCTCTGCCCGCCACACAAGTGGCAGTTTGGCTGTGCTCTGGAAACAGAGTGCTTTCTCCCTCCCTAGCCCCCTCTTTTCACAAAATAATCCTCTTCTAAAAAAGTCCAATTCCCAATAGATAAATAGTAATTACAATTACAATTGCATACGAGTAATAAATGCTGCATTGGCTCTCAGTGCAAGAACCTCAGGAAGCTTGCCTTTTACCAACAAGCTGATGAACACAATCCCTGGGGCTGTCTTACTTTTTTTAAGTAATATTTAACATCACGAGGAGCCATTTGTTGTTTAAAAGACTCGATTATCCCAGTTGTTGTCCACTGCGGTGTGAGCCTTTCCCGGGGCTGAGCATTGGCCCAGCGCTGTCCTGTCCTAGTGGAAATTGACGAAATGACTGACCAGATGTTCCAGTGGTTTCCACGGTTGTCTCAGACGCTCCGGCTGCGGCTTAGCGGCTGGAGGAGAGGCCCTGGGCCCTGCTACCCCTGGGCTGTCTGGGCTGTGGGGTGAATGGAGAGAGGCACCAGCGGAGGCTCTTTCCAGCACGCTGCAAAGGGGCCTGGGAACAAGGACAAACGATGTTCCTAAGCTCTGTGCTGTGAAGTGTGCTCAGCCCAAGCCACGGAAGTCGCAGAGGGAAACGTGTTCTGTGGAGAAGCAAGGGGGCACTGCCCGGGGCCTCCCTGCTGGAGCAGCGAGGATGCCCCAAGAGCGGGCCAGGCAGTTCCACACGCTGCCCAGACGGGTGAGTGGGACCTGTGTGTCTTCAGGCAGCTCCCCTGCCTCAGCATACAGGTGTCTGTGGCAGCCGGGGCGGCTCTGCACCAGGGGACTTGGGGTACACAGAGCCCATAGCACACCGGCTCCCCAGCCTGGGCCCTGCTGCCCCTCCCTCCCTTCCCTGCAGCCAGGCCACGCCTGTCATCCACCTGCCCTGGCTCTCATCCTCTTCTTCCTGAAGGGCTGGGTGCACCCTAGCCATACCCTGGCACCCCAGCCCCCTACGAAAGGCCCCCAACCGGCCCCTCGGCGGTCCAGCACGGCCAGTGTTGTGCTTTGTGGAGTGGACCTGGGGACGAGTTGAGAGCACAGGATCCAAGCAGAAATTATTATTGATTTAATCACATAATCAGCAGCAAACACTTCGGGCTAAGATAGCAAATCCATAGCAGCCTGCCCGCATAGCCAACCCTCGTGAATTCACCGGCAAACCACGCTGCACAGCAGACACACGGGGCAGGTCACCTTCACTTGCAGGCAAAATATTGACATTCCCGAAGCTGAAATATGTTTTGAGTTAAGTGTTATCAATCAGCGATAAGAGCGGCGTGTCTGTTAAACATAACTGCATTGGCAGGAGGATTACAGAATGCTTTCTTGCCATAATCTAGAAGCATCTTTCAGACAAAACTCTGCTTGAAATCAATTGTGTGCAAGGAGCTGCCTGCTGTGGCCATTCAGTGTTGACAAAGGGAGAGAGAGCCTCTCCCTGTGACCTCTCACCAGAACCCGTCTATCTAATGAGACCCGGCTTTAATTTCTTTTCACATCAGACATAGGATCAGTGCTCTGGATTCAGCCATGTCTGGGGAGCCACATGGTGACAGCAGCCCCGCCGGCATGGCTGCCCGCCACTCCTCCTTAGTTCCAGGTGAGCACTGCCGTGTTCTCTGTCCTGCCGTGTCCTGGTGGATTCGAGGGCTCAGGCCTCCACTACAGCCTCGATCCACTGCTGGAAGACATTAACGGGTCTCACACCAGGAAAAACACATTCATAATCCTCAAATGTTAACCCCTTGGAACAGCTGTTAATTCCAGATGGGGGCTGAGGGATAACCTTAATTGAAAAGTTCAGATCCTTTAGAGTTACTGGGGAGCCAAACAGCAGTCTCTTTGGGGACCATTTCCACAGGGAGAAAGCAGGAGGCAAACCTCCTGGTTCCACTGGGGGTGGCTGCCAGCTGCTAGGTTCCCAGCTGAGTGGTAGAGCTTTCAGAGCCCACCATGTCCCAGCCCTGTACAACCCAGCCCTGCAAAGCCCATCACATCCCAGCCCTGTCCAGCCCACCACATCCCAGCCCTGAGCAGCCCAGCCCTGAGCAGCCCACCACGTCTCAGCCCTGACCAGCCTACCACGAACCAGCCTTGCACATCCCAGCCCTGAGCAGCCCATCCCATCCCAGCTTGCTGGTGGGGCACATGGAGCTGTCGTGGAGAGGAGGAGGGAGCCAAGGTTGCCTCTCCATCTCCTGGCACAGGGGAGGCAGACCACTCTGCTCTTAGGTCGCAAGAACGGGCCAGCCCATTGTTCCGCGGGGGTGTGTTGAGGCTGTTCCAGTTTTTATGTGAGGCAGGCACTAGGACGGGCCGCCACCTCGGGGGTGTGGGAGAAAGGGACAGAGTGGGGCTGTGTCATCCACATCGTGTGAGGCAGTGAGGTCAAGGGTCACAGGCCCCCAGGTTGCAGGCTCACAGGTTTGTGGCCTTTCCATCTCTTACCTCCACATCTTGACTTCAAGGACTCTCCTTGTCCCTTGGAGCGGGTGAGCCTGTAGTCATTTTGTGGAGTACAACGATCGACAAGAAGGCAGAATTGGCAGTGCTCAAGGACACGCCAGCAAGCAAGCGGCTCCCTGCCCCAGCAGCACAGCATAGCACTTCTCCTTCCCGACAGGGCTCCAAGCCCGCTCTCCTCTCCTCTCCAGGGTAGCCATGGGAATGGCCGCTCGTGTGGACACTGCCTCGGTGCTGCAGACAGACGGGTTCTGAGTGGCGGAATGATGCTGTGAAGTTGGTAGGAACAAGGCCAGGCCTGCTGGGGCCCAGGAACGATATTGGCCAGTTTGTGTCCCCAGGGTGCGAGCCTGTGGCCTAGAGCCCCATTTCATGAGTGTGGCACTGCCCGGCCCAGGCGGCAGCCCGCTGGCCCTTCTCACTCCTCCAGTCTGTGGTTCTAGGACGTGGCTGAGCAGGCTTGGAGCTCGGTGCCGCGGCTGACGTGGTGTCTGTGCGTCTCTAGAGTGTCTCTAGAGTGCTTGCGGGTACTCACCACCTGCGTCCTCCATCTCCCCTGGAGTAAGCCATGCCATTTACACTGCTTTACAAGCACAGCTCGTGTCTAAAAGCTTGAATGAGCACTGCTTCCCGGTGCCCAGTAGCCAATGTGCATGCTATGCTTCTGGAGAAAACGCGGGCCCGCGGCCCCTTGGCTTATGACTTGGGAAAGCACGCCTGCTCCTCCACTGAAACCACGCCGTTCCCTCAGGACTGCACGGAAGCACTCGGCACGCCGGTTCTCAACACGAAGTGACCCACCTGGAGGCTGATCTAGAGAGAACCCATTCATAGAGGTCAGTGCTTATGTGTGCAGCGGCCCAGGCCCCCGGCTGCAGGGCACGGACAACCCAGGGATGGCCGCATGGACCTGCGCTCGAGGAGGGCTACGGAGGCCCAGGGAGCTTCCCTCTGCCAGCGAGATGCAGATTGCCCGTCTCCGTGCTCCCTGTTCTCTAGGTGACCTCCCAGCCTTACAGGAGGTGTGTGCAGTCCTGATACCCCGTTGGCAGGTGTTCCTCCCTCCGTGTGGCGTGCTGTCCCCCTGGAACTCAACTCTCACGCAGGGCCACCCTGCCCTGCACTCCTCCATGTTCTGCCCTTCCATCTGGGCTCCAGGAGGCTGATCCAGGGGGCGCCTCCTTCTCCGCGGCTCAGCGCCAGGAGCCGAGTGGATCGAGAGAGGGGCCCCGTCAGCGAGCCTTGCTGAGGAATCTTCAGCAAAGGGGGAAGCGAAACAAGAAAGGCGGCCTGGAGACTCTTGCTTTCTCACGACAGCAGCCTGATGCCCCGCCCACCTGTTCCACTGTAGAGGGTAGCCACTGGCTGCTCGTTCTGCGAGGGGCCAGTGCACAGTGGTCACCTTCCAAAGACAGAACGAGCGGCACCAGTGTGCGGGGGCCCACGGAAATGGAGGCAGCACAGGGAGATGGAGGCAAAAGCATTCAACTAAAAGAAGGGAGAGAAGGGAGCGAGGGAGGTGTGGCCTGGCTCTGTTTCTGAGAACATGTGTCTTGTGTGGAAGGCCAAGCTGCATTGTGGAGGGGTTTTTCTACCTGAAATTCATTTCCGTGGATGGGTTTGCTTCTTGGAATCGTTTCCTCCTATCCAATACGAGGTCTGGCTCATGAATGGTTTTTACTTTACCATGGATTACTTCATGCACAGGTTGGGTACACTTTATATGCGCTTGTAGATACTGTAGAAGATGGAACTACATTTTCATGAAATATCAAATTTAAAAAAAAGATCAATTTCCTTTAAATCCAACCCCTGCAGCCTCTTTCCAAGGGCTTTGAGATGTGGCTGAGTTCACACGAAACCAGCAACTGAGAGCAGAAACAATAGAAAAATGTTGTTGTGCATGTTGAAAGTTTTCTTTGAAACAAAATCATGTTGATAGCATCATTTCTTTCAATAATTTCATGGCCCTGTGTACCAGAAAAGCAAAAAGACTGCATTCATTAGGAATACATTATTAACTTAAATCTTCAAAGGAAAGGCTTAAAGCAGTGCTCACCGACGTACAGCCAGGCACAGCAGCATGAAGCCCCGCGCCCGTGTGTGTGTATTATTACAGCTATTAGAACTAATTGATGCACTAGCAGTTAATTAGTAGCCTGCATTCCCAAAAATGTTTGCAGGACAATTATGCTGAGCTGCTTTCAAAAGACTCAACATCTGAGAGCCATATTTGGCCACCTCTGCCTTGTGGGCCTGTCGTCACCCAACTTAGTCTTCATGGCGTCCGAGGAGGAGAAGGTAAATAAGACATCTCCACACACACTGGAATGGTGGTATTACACATGCCTCCATTTTCTTCACCCAGACACAAATCAATGTATGGTTTCTGTGTACTTAATGGTGAAGAAAGATAGGGAAAAATGAGGCAGGTACAAAGCAAACACCACAGCCGCAAACATGCACAGTGCTGAGCCACAAATGTGCACAGTGCTGGGCTGCAAACGTGCACAGTGCTGAGCCACAGACATGCACAGTGCTGAGCCACAGACGTGCACAGTGCTGAGCCGCAGACGTGCACAGTGCTGAGCCGCAGACGTGCACAGTGCTGGGCTGCAGACGTGCACAGTGCTGAGCCGCAGACGTGCACAGTGCTGGGCTGCAGACGTGCAGTGCTGAGCCGCAGACGTGCACAGTGCTGGGCAGCAAACGTGCACAGTGCTGAGCCACAGACGTGCACAATGCTGAGCCACAGACGTGCACAGTGCTGAGCCACAGACGTGCACAATGCTGAGCCACAGACGTGCACAGTGCTGAGCCACAGACGTGCACAGTGCTAAGCCGCAAACATGCACAGTGCTGAGCCGCAGACGTGCACAGTGCTGAGCCACAGACGTGCACAGTGCTGAGCCGCAGACGTGCACAGTGCTGAGCCACAGACGTGCACAGTGCTGAGCCACAAACGTGCACAGTGCTGGGCTGCAAACGTGCACAGTGCTGAGCCACAGATGCGCACAGTGCTGAGCCACAGACGTGCACAGTGCTGAGCCACAGACGTGCACAGTGCTGAGCCACAGACGTGCACAGTGCTGAGCCGCAAGCGTGCACAGTGCTGGGCTGCAAGCGTGCACAGTGCTGAGCCACAGACGTGCACAGTGCTGAGCCACAGACGTGCACAGTGCTGGGCTGCAAATGTGCACAGTGCTGAGCCACAGACGTGCACAGTGCTGAGCCACAGACGTGCACAGTGCTGGGCCGCAAATGTGCACAGTGCTGAGCCACAGACGTGCACAGTACTGAGCCGCAGACGTGCACAGTGCTGAGCCGCAGACGTGTACAGTGCTGAGCCACAGACGTGCACAGTGCTGAGCCACAGACGTGCACAGTGCTGGGCTGCAAACGTGAACAGTGCTGAGCCACAAGCGTGCACAGTGCTGGGCTGCAAATGTGCACAGTGCTGAGCCACAGATGTGCACAATGCGGAGCCACAGACGTGCACAGTGTGAAGCCACAAATGTCCACAGCACAAATGTGCATGGCGATGAGCCACAAAGTGCATGGTGCTGAGCCACAAACGTGCACAGTGCAGAGCCCACAGTGTGCAAAGTGCCAGGCCCTGGTGCTGATCTGGACCTTTTTAAGGACATTAACCTGTTTAACTGTGGCCGGAATCTGAAGGCAGGGACCCTGGCAGGAACAGGGCGTCTCTCTGGACACTAAAGGCATTTAGCATCATTGTGCTCTCCTTGGCCTCTCATTCCTCCCTCTGCCCCACCCCCACCCTTGAGCTTTGGCTGTCCGGTGCAAGTACTGTGGACAATGTGTTTACTAGCATGGTTCCTGCCTTAGGACCTGAGGGGTGGCTGTGTCACCCCAGGTTCCTATGAATGTGTCCTCTTCTCTGTGGACCATCCCAGGAACATCTGCACTGTTGGGTCAACGGCCATATTCCACCTGAGCAGCTTTTCTACGTTTCCCGCCTCCCTGCTTGCCAGAAGGCTTCTGCACATGCTCCACTCGCTAGAGCCCGCCATCTCGGTCCAGAGATCGTTTCATAGCAAAAATGTGCAGGTTTCATACCTAGAGCCGCAGAGCCTGTGTGCAGTGTGATTACGTACTCATTCCTGTCATCTCAAAGGCTTACCTGGTAGAAATGTATTCTGTCAGCGTGTGGCTTCAGATGTGACATCTGGGAGAGCACTCTGGAGGAGACACCCTCAGAGCTATCCTCAGGGATGAGTCAGAGTTTGGTGCGTGATTTAGGAAAGAGCATTTGGGTAGAAGGAAGAGCATTGCAAAGGCAGGAAGGGCTGGAACAGTCCCACACAGCTGGAGCAGTGCTCAGCAGGTGAGCCGAGTTCAGAGGGTTGGGTTTCTTGTCGAGAATCATCTTGGCGAGACCCCCCCTGAGCATCAGCTAAGTGGGAGGTGGGGTCCTCTTCTCTCTCCCTATGCCAGCATCTGCATGTGGATGTCCACGCTGGTGACCCCCTTAGTTGAAGAGATGCTTTCCCCTTTATGTGTTCTTGGCACAGATTTTGTGTGTTCTCCGTGCTGTTTCATTGGACACGCGTCTGTTACAGTGCAGAGCTGTGCCATTCGGGTTACTATCACTTTAGGGTATATTTTGAAGCCAGCAAATGTACCATCACCAACGTTGTTCTTCTTATTCAAGGTTTCTTTGGCTTCCCAGGGTCTCTGTGGTTTCATATGGACTTTAGGATGTCCTTAAAAAAAAAACATTGGAAATTTGTCAGGGATTCAAGTGTAACCATTATGGAAACACTAACATCTTCACGGAGTGGCTTCTTAACCGTGAGTGCTGGTGCCCTTCTGTTCATGCATGTCATCTTTGATGTCTCCATCCCCGTGTGGCAGTTCCCGCTGCACTGACCTTTTACTTCCTTGCTTATATGGATCTGTAAGTATTTTGTTTTACTTTTGTGATTAGAAATGGGGATGTTGTCTTGGTTTTTCCCGTTGTTTGCTGGAGTGTAGCAACACTACTTACTTGTAGGTTGATTTTGTGTCTTACAATTGGTACTTCACTGTTCTGTTTTTCCTAGTTAGCTTTACAAGATTGAAATTCTGCCATTTATGTGGACATGGATAACCCAGGTGACATGACCCAGACACAGTAGGCATGTACTCTATGAACTCAGTGACATGTGGACACCTAGAACAGAACAGAATGGTGACAGCGAGGGGCTGTTTGGGCTGGGGGAGAGCTTGGGGAGATGTTGCCCAAAGGGCACAACATCTCATATAGGAGGGGTAAGTTCAAGAGGTGTGGGACATGTCCGGAAGTCAACCAGCTGGCCCCGCCTGTTTCTCAGTCCTGGGGCCACGTGTGGCTAAGATGGCGCCTAACGATGAACCTGGAGGCGTTTCTGTGGGCTGTGATGCCCCGGCTCTTCCACCCTTACACCCCTCCCCTTCCTGCCAATCTTTGACCTGATTGGCTCCTGTGCCCTATTTAGCTGTATGTACTTCCTCAATAAATGAGATCTTGCACCGACTTGACTCCCAGACGTGTCTGATTGTCCTCCGGTGTGGGCGGTCTGTCGGCCCTTTCCTTTCTTGGCTCGTCCAGTTGTACCTTTCCCATCTCTCCTGCAGGTCAGGGGAGCACGGGGTGGGGGCTAAAAACCCCGACAAAGAGGACCAGTTTTCAGTAAACAACACCGCATTATGACCTCATGGAGGAGGTGGGAGGCTGGGGAGGGGGTGAGGGTCCCTCCAGTGTGGGAAGAGCAGCGTCTGGTGAGACCCACACACTTCAGCCTGTCTCAGGTCCAGACAGGCCTGCCCGCTCCTACCTATCGTCACGGTTTGTTTCACACCTACATCTACCAGGCAAGTAATGGCTGCCGGAGGCCACCTCTCCTCAGGCACCTGGCCTGCTGGGCGCCTCCCAGGGCCCACTTTACTATGATGCCCTGTGCCGTGCCTGTGACCTTCTGTGATGCCCTCTGCTATGCCTGTGACCTTCTGTGATGCCCTGTGCCGTGCCTGTGACCTTCTGTGCCGTGCCTGTGACCTTCTGTGATGCTCTGTGCTGTGCCTGTGACCTTCTGTGATGCCCTGTGCCGTGCCTGTGACCTTCTGTGATGCCCTGTGCTGTGCCTGTGACCTTCTGTGATGCCCTGTGCTGTGTGTGCCGTGCCTGCGACCTTCTGTGATGCCCTGTGCTGTGCCTATGACCCTCTGTGATGCCCTGTGCCGGGCCTGCGACCTTCTGTGATGCCCTGTGCTGTGTGTGCCGTGCCTGTGACCTTCCGTGATGCCCTGTGCCGGGCCTGTGCCTTCAGCAGGCATTGGTCTCTGTGCTCTCTAACTCCGAGTGGCTTTACCTGACAGCTGGCACTGTTTCTTCTGCCCACGGCACACATGGCAGCCAGGGTGGTGATGCTAAACATGGTGATGGACTCGGACACTGTGGTGGTGCCCGTTGTAGCTCTGGGAGGTTGGGCTGTGGGAAGGTGTTTTCAGCAAGAAAAGAGCAGATTCTACTGAAAATGTACCTACCGAGATAATTCAATTTCATCTGTAAAAAGGGCTTTATTCAGAAATCGTCAGTGATATGATACAGCTAATTAAGGCATGCATGGTGTTACCAGTTTCATTAGAGGGGATAATATTGCACAAGAAAAATAAGAAATCATTATGATGGATGTCCCAACATTACATTACATGTTAATGAAGTGTAAATGATCTAATTATTTTTGAAAGAATACAGATTCGATTAAACTGTCGGAATTAAATTGGAAAGGACAGCCTATTGTACTTTTTATGTACAGACAAGTTAACGTTAATTAGGCACAATCTACAGGAACAAATGAGGCACGACCCTCGGTGAACAATCATGGATCCTTTGCTCAAGGCAGGTTTCATAAAGAATTATATTAGGGAAAAATTGTAAGTCAATTAAATACAGTGCTGTAGCAGTGGGAGGGAAAATGAGGGAGGCCTTGGTTCTTCCCTTTCCTTCCTCACAGGCTTTAGAGCAGAACAATTCTGCCAATTGCTCTCCACCACAAATTTCATAAATTCAGTGCTACTCTTGGAGGTGGTTACCAGCTTTCTTTTCTTTGTATGCCCCCGGAACAGCATCCAGAGCCAGCATAATTGACCAGGCGCTCCCAGACAGGAGGGCCTTGTCCCCATTTCCACTGGGGTCGGATGGCCCTTGTGATGAGGATAGCTGCCATTTCTCCTTCTGTGCCAGGGCAACTATCTGTGGTCTACCGCCACTGTCTGCTTCTAGTCTGTGGACAGGATGAGAGGACAGAGGACTGAGGAGGGGAGGAGTCAGGGAGATGAGAAAAAGTCAGAGTGAAGCAAGGAGACAGACTCTATAAACCACCAGCACAAAGCTATTTTATTCTCAGGTGGAAAATGAACACATGGAACATTCTGCATCTAGCTTCGTAACTACATACCTTTAATGCATATGGGATCCGGTTCCGAGGTCAGATGTGTTAAAAGAATCTGGAAAGGTCAGAGGCCATGGCAGTTCTTGAACCTCAGTATAGCCCCAGCTTCTGGGGTGGCGGCTAGTTTGTGTTGTGTGGTGGACAGTCCATGTGTTCTGTGTGGCGCTCTGTGGTGGACAGTCCAGGTGTTCTGTGTGGTATTGTGTGGTGGACAGTCCGTGTGTTCTGTGTGGTACACAGTCCATGTGTTCTGTGTGGTGCTGTGCGGTGGACTGTCTATGTGTTCCGTATGCTATTGTGTGGTGGACAGTCCATGTGTTCTGTGTGGTGCTCTGTGGTGGACAGTCCAGGTGTTCTGTGTGGTATTGTGTGGTGGACAGTCCGTGTGTTCTGTGTGGTACACAGTCCATGTGTTCTGTGTGGTGCTGTGCGGTGGACTGTCTATGTGTTCCGTATGCTATTGTGTGGTGGACAGTCCATGTGTTCTGTGTGGTGCTCTGTGGTGGACAGTCTGTGTGTTCTGTTTGGTGCTCTGTGGTACACAGTCCATGTGTTCTGTGTGGTGCTGTGTGGTGGACTGCCTATGTGTTCTGTGTGGTGCTCTGTGGTGGACAGTCCATGTGTTCTGTGTGGTGCTCTGTGGTGGACAGTCTGTGTGTTCTGTTTGGTGCTCTGTGGTACACAGTCCATGTGTTCTGTGTGGTGCTGTGTGGTGGACAGTCCAGGTGTTCTGTGTGGTGTTGTGTGGTGGACAGTCGTGTGTTCTGTGTGGTGCTGTGGTGGACAGTCCCTATGTTCTGTGTGGTGTTGTGTGGTGGACTGTCCATCCGTTATATAAGCTTGTTAGCTTCTCAGTCTCATTTCAGAAGATCTTATGTTTCCACAGTGAAGTTCTACATCTGATAAAATTGTGTTCTTGTTTAATTATGTGGTGTCCAACTTCACCAAGACTGAATGTACAGAAATGTGATTGAAGGCCCCAGTTAGGGGATGATAATTTTCAAAGATGATTAACATACTGAAGGATTTCTTTCTAGAGTCTAGTTAATTGTCAGAATTCATTAAAAATAAAACAAAGTTGTCACTATGTTCCAAGAACATATTTATTTCATAAAACAAGGTCAACCACACACCACCCTGTACCTTCTACTCTGCAGGAAAGCTCACTGGGGGCAGAATGGGAAGAGGGCCATGGTCTTCTGGTGTGTAGAACAAGAATATTTCTTTTTACACGCAGCTCCAAAACTTTAGGGTAATTATTAATAATTAGAATTGAGAGAAAAAACCCATACCAAGTGAGTTATTCAGTGTAATTTGCAATTAACAATGGCTTTCTCTTTGGAACTCGGGTGTCAGAACAAGGGAGTCACGCAGCCTTTTTGTTTTAATTTTTGGCTGCTGAGGGATAAAGACTTAGAAAAACCTTGTTGAGGAAACCACACGCTTGAGCATTACAGAAATTAAGAAAGCGCACACATCAACAACAACAGAAAGCAATTTGTAAAACGCATGGAATTTGGGTTTAAAGCGTGTTTGGATTCTGCTCAAATGGAACACACACAAAAGGTGCTCACAGCAAGCCGGCTTTCTGTTTTTACATTTTTGTGGTATATGCTAAGTACATGCATCCAGAAGAATATTCACTGGGCAGTTTCCATGGCTGTGGAGCCTTCAGACTCTGGGGCACCCATGACCATGGAGAACAGGAGAAGGCCTTCAGGTATCTTAGACGGACCTGTAGCTATCAGTGCTGACCTTAGGCATGAGGTACTGGTCACTAGCAACAGATATTGACTGTGGGCCTCACGGGCTGACCACGGGCACTGTGTGCCAACCACAGCGCGAGGTGTGGACGTGGATACCAGGTATTGATCACAGAACTCGGTACTGACCATGGGCATCAGGAGCTGATTAGCACCAAATGCTACCTGCAGCTCTTTGTGGGCTGCACTTAGGAAATGGAATTTCCTGCATAGGAATAGTTGTCAATCATCAGAACTGTACTTAAAACCATATTTAAAACCACTGCTTCCTGAGACGAATAGTTAAAGACAAAGCTCTTTGATGTCCATGCAAGGTGGTGGAGGTACTCTGCCGTGATCACCTAGCTGGCCAGGAGAGCATCAGTATATATTGACATGGTACAAATGTCATTTATTTTTTCGTTGTAACTCAGGAAATAATCAAGAGCCCTTGAGATGGCCAAGCTGGCAAGAACTGTGTAATAAGACCCCATGCCAGAATATATAATCTGTGCTATAAAATATAAAATGCAGTATTTTGTTAGCAGCTAATAATGCATTAACAGTTATTCCCTTGTTCTACCCATTGGGTCATAGTATAATTGATTTTAGTTAATATTCGTTAGGCTTATGTCCTGTGTATCAAGGACTCAACTAAATTTTGTAAATTTCTCACAGAGGAGAAAAATGTAATATTTTATTCCATAGCATGCTGAGCAGTAAAAAAAAAAGATCTATTTAGCTATGTCAGAGAAAGCTGGGGTAGGAGGGGTGAGCAAGGCGCTGCTGCTTTGTACCCTGGTTCTATCTGCTCCATGAACAAGGACCTAGGTTCTTGATGGCCAGCACCCTCGAGCAGGGCAGTCCTAGCTCAGTGCTCAGAACATGGCTAACGTTGGTGTCATCTACGTGGTGGCCATTCAGAGACCCTCACAGGCACCGCGGAGGGCCGACACACTGTGCACTACTGTGGCACATGGGAGATCAGCAACGCAACAAGGAGAAAACCGTTAACTGCCGCATACCTGACCCGCTGCCAGACAGGAGGTGGGTCACCTCTGACCTGGACATCAAGAACCAAGCAGGCCCTCTGGGTTCTGTGGGCAAAGAATCCAGAGCTTGAGCTTGGCAGGCAGAAGCAGCCAGGCTCAGGCTTTGCCTGAAGGAATGCTGACAAGAGGGAGCTGGGGCAGCCCAATGCCCCTGGCCGGTGTGGCATAGGAAAGACGCCTTCAGAGCCCATGGGGCATCTGGCCTCTGCAAGCCGAGAAGAGCAAAGGCAAATGTGTTGTCTCCTGGTGTCAGAGTGGTTAGGAACATGTGGCCTGGTACCCTCCATGGCTTGGCTGTTCACCCACCCCACCCAGCCAGCTCGGGCTCTGCCTCCATTTCCTCGCAAACCAGGGCCCTGCAGTCCCTGCCCTTCAGCTTGGCCATGTGCTCTATGGGGTGGAGGGACACCTCCATCACGGGTTTACAGCTTGCTTATGTCCACTGGGACTTGGGTCATCTGGGTACCTCTTGGCACCCCCCCCGCCCCCAGAGCAGCCATCTTGTCCACCCCAGGACACGGTGGTAGCCTATCTCATGCAAGTCACCACTTAATGATCTTTTATTTTTCAGCTTGCAAAAATATTTTATCTCTATCATTAGGAACAAATGCAAAGGTTATTAAATCACATTCCACCAATTCCAAATGTCTAGTACATCGTGTTAATTATTTAAACTTTGTTGAAAGTATAAACATGATTGCTATGTGGGGGGTATTTTAATCTATTCAAAGAAACTGGACGCAAGTGTGTGGCCAGCGCGGCCCACAACCCAGCTGTTCCCAGCTGTGCATCTGGGGCAGCATGTTCAGATGTAGTGCTACCAAGTTCGTGTTTTGATACTTGAAATTCTTTTTGCAGATCACCATGAAACACATATTCCAAATTAGAAAAACAATAGAAAATGCTTATAGACGAGGAAGTACATGGCTCTTAATTATGTTAAAATACCCAGCCTTAATTAAGCCACAGAAATGCATTAGGATTATCCTGAAAATTTTCACCTTTCAGATGAAACTCAGTGATGTAATGGTTTGGAGGAAGATCAGAGAACAGGCAGGTTGACTCATCGCTACAAATGGTATAAACTGGCATAATTTCATCTATGGAGAACAATCTGGTAATGCCGAAATATAACCATGTATATTCTTTAACTCAGCTGGTTTTACTTATGTACTTGTAGGAAATGCTGAACATCAGTAGTCCCTGAGTCGCTGTGTGTTTAGTGGCGAAACACTAAGACAATGTGCAGGTCCACGGAAAAAAACTAATACAATGTTCATGTCCACAGAGAAAGGTATGGGCCGATGATTGTGGAGCGTTCATTCTGTGGCATGAAACCTGAAGTTGTTCTGCATGCATTCATGTGGAAATAATCCCAAGAAAGAGAAACCACACATGGGATTGCTGTCCGTTTCAGTTACTTTTATGACCTCCTCAGGAGCACTGCCCGTCACCTAGCCGGGGTGGTCACTGTAGGAAGGCGCTGGCTGGTGGGGGAAGCTGATCTCCCTCCTGGGGAGTCAGTGGCATTGCTGCTGGCTGTGTGGGGCTGTCTGGGGGTGGCAGCAGAGGGGACGGGGTTTGAGCCTGACTCACGCCGAGGTACGTTCACTCCGGCCCACTGGCTGAGCGTCGCTCACTGTGGTGTGCTGGCAGCGACCTGGCTTCTCACTCGGGGACAGCTGGTGGCCCACAGCCGTCCTTGCTCTATGAGAATTTTCCTGAAGGTGGTGAAGTCAGACCAAAGAGGAAGCCTTTTGTAAATCTCCTTAAGCCCGTCTGGAAGAGGGCGGAGAGGCTCAGGGTGACCTGCTCATGTGACGGAGGGCTGTGGACACTGAGAAGCCCCTTTGAAGGCTGCCAGCCAGCTGCGTCTCTGGGAGGCTATGGTGTGGCTCAGCCCCAGTCTGGGAGCCCAGAGCAGAAAGACCGGGGAGCTTCCAGTCCAGGCTGCCGACCCGTCTGGAGCCTCCAGGGTAGACAGCTGGAGCTGTGTGGTCCAGGCCAGGTGAGAGAGGCCTTGGTGCTCCTGGAAGGAACTGAGCCTGTTCACGCGGGGGCCCTGGTCCAGAGAGATGGCCTTTGGACTGTGTTGAGTCGTAACTGTAGAGCTTTGTCATGTAGAGCAGCGGCCCCCTGACTGCAGAGGTGCAACCCACTTCCTTCCTGGGACCCCGCGGGGGCTTCTCCCTGAAAGCACGGAGCAGAGCGTTGACAGGCCTCTGCCTCACCCAGCGGCGTCGGAAGTGCTGTGCTCAGCAACTGCGACAGAGACCTCTGGAAAATGCTGTGCAGGTCGCCTCTGCGGGTTATTGATGCGGCTCCGGAGCTGGCCCGGGGCCTTGCCCTCCTGGCATGCGTGCCTGGAGGCAGATACCGTGCATCCTGGCGCATCGTGCTGAGCCTCCCGAATGTGATACCATTCTTTGATTTTACTTCATCCGGCGAGCCAGCACGGCCATCAGCTAGGTGAATTTCCTGCGCCCTGCTGACTAAGCCCTGCAGCCAGGCCGGGCCCTGTGGACACTCCTGGTCACAGACTTGGGCCTGGTGGTGGGACCGTGGTACCACACGGGTTTCTTGGACTCCTCTGTTCCTGGGGTTGGGTGGATGAGGCCTCTAGGGCAAGAGTGAACCCTGCTCCGCACTACCTCTTCCTCCGTCTTTGAGATTTGTGCCTTCGGCAAGGACTTTGTGGTGAGGAAGTGTAGTGTCAGGGGATGTGCCTAGCTGTGTGAACTGAGGAGCTGTCAGACACCTGTCCTGATTGTGGAAGTTTGTGCTCCTGGTTCCTGTTTGTCTTTCTGCGTGTGCTTGAGGATGAACAGAGCTCTCAGCAGTGGGGGCCCAGGTCACACATGGTGGACCACCCCAGCCACGTGGACACATAGCTTAGACCACGCCAGCTGTGTAGACACACAGCATAGACCACCCCAGCTGTGTGGACACATAGCATAGACCACCCCAGCTGTGTGGACACATAGCGCAGACCACCCCAGCTGTGTGGACACATAGTACAGACCACCCCAGCCACGTGGACACAGCATAGACCACCCCAGCCACGTGGACACAGCATAGACCACCCCAGCCACGTGGACACATAGCTTAGACCACCCCAGCTGTGTGGACACATAGTACAGACCACCCCAGCCACGTGGACACAGCATAGACCACCCCAGCGTGTGGACACATAGCACAGACCACCCCAGCCACATGGACACATAGCACAGACCACCCCAGCCATGTGGACACAGCATAGACTACCCCAGCCATGTGGACACATAGCACAGAGCACTCCAGCTGTGTGGACACATAGCATAGACCACCCCAGCCATGTGGACACATAGCATAGACCACCCAAGCCGTGTGGACACAGCATAGACCACCCCAGCCATGTGGATACACAGTGTAGACCACCTCGGCCACGTGGACACATAGCACAGAGCACTCCAGCCATGTGGACACATAGCGTAGACCACCCCAGCCATGTGGATACAGTGTAGACCACCTTGGCCACGTGGACACATAGCACAGACCACTCCAGCCACGTGGACACAGCATAGACCACCCCAGCCATGTGGACACATAGCGTAGACCACCCCAGCTAGGACTGAAGGGTTTGCTCCTGGCTGAGGTGGAAGACATGAGCTGGTAGGACTAGAGCCCCTCAGCTTTGTGTCCAGTTGAACTCATTGGACAGCACTGCCATTGATGCCATGCAAAAGATCATGCAAGAAGTAGCTGGATGGAATCGAGGAGGGTCAGTGCTGTTTTGCATCCCATGGGTTGAGTGTCTGAAAGATGGGCAAGAGTAAGTTCTGGAAGGCAGATGGTTCTGGCATCCAGGAACTTCCCAGGGCTGTGAGGGGGAGAACAGAGCTGCCATTGTCACTTTTCCGCTGGAGTGTGGGCTCCCAAGGGGTGGTGTGCTTCTGTATTTCTTGGCCAGGCCGTGGCAGTGTATGACAGCAAGGGGCCAGGAGCACGCAGGTGCAAGCGGAGATGTGGGGAGCCAGAGAAGGCTCCCCATGAGGGACTGAGTGGACCCCAGGCAGAGGTTCTATGTGGACGTGGCTCAGAGCCAGACCAAATGAAGCTCAATGAGAGCCGGGCCCCAGGCCAGGCATCCGTGTCTGAGGAAGAGGTGGCTCCTCTTCTCCAGGGGAGGATTGAAGGGCCTGTGTTCTGTTACCGTGGGTGCTTCACCGCCTGCAGGGTGGAAAGTGGCCATTTTATCTGGGTCAGAAATGAGGAACGGGCAGGACTGAGAATCTCAAGCATGGCTCTGGCCGAGGTCTCCCAGATGTGCCGGGTGGCTGTGGTCTGGAGTCCCAGGGGGCTGGATGACCGGCTCGGGCTTGCAGGACCCTGGCTGGCTCTGAGTGGAGGGTCACTTGGACCGGGGAGGGGACGCAGCACCTGCCCTGACCTGGGGCGGGGTGAAGTCACCTGGGAGAGCAGCTTGATGCCACTTTGATCTTCTGGATAGGAGTTCCGGGCCCACGGGGCAGAACTGTCATCAGGACCCCTAAGTGCTACAGTCCTGGGGTGCTGGTGTCTGCAGCCGGCACCTGCGTGCTATGTGCGAGGCCCCCGTCCTCTCCTCCTGTGCCCAGTGTGCTGTCTGGTGATGTGGCGATGTGTTCCGGTTCCTGCTAGCTGGGATCTGACCCGGACTTCATTCATTTGTCAAAAAGTTGCGCATAAAGATCACGCGCAGTGCCTTTGCTAGAGTGACAATTCCAGGAAGCACAATGGCATCCTAGAAGAAGGGAGAAGATCAGATCCCTGGCTGGGTTTGTGGGGATGCGGGGAGCAGCGCCGCGTGCCCAGCCTCGGCGGTGAGCGCTGTGGCTTCCTGCAGGATAGCTGTGAGGTCCAGCCCCCTCTCAGACTGCCCGGAGCACACGGGCATCCAACAACGGCCACACACCACCCTCAGAACTTGCGGGATGCATGGGACTTATCCTGAGGGGTTTACATTGCAAACCTCATACGAAGCTGATTTTTTCCCCAGTGATTCTCAAGGAAGCCAATTGCACCAGGCCTGTAGAGCCCATTCCCTGCACGCAGCAATGCACCTGCCGTGCGACTTAGGGTGCCATAATTGGATAGCCAGCTTTCCACCAAACGCATGCAGAAGCAGCGCCCAGAGGGACCTCAGGTGACCCCGGAGCTGCTGCCGAGGCCATCACTGAGAATTAACATGAAGGGAGGAAGCGTGCGTATGTGCGGTGTGTGTGCATGTGCGTGTGCACGTGTATGTCATTTGGGAGCACTGCCACACACCCAGACCAGTCCACCAGGCTCTCCAGGTTGAGACCAGCCACTGGCTGGCTTCCTGAATTGTGTCCCCGGTGTGCACAGTACTTAGAGCAGTGGTTATGCTACAATGAATGCTGCTCACTGCTCCTCAGATCTGTCCAGGCCAACATAGGAGCAGTGTGTGCTGAACAGATTACAAAAACCAGCGCTTAGCTGCCTGAATTGCATAAGCTCTATGATTCCTGTTTGTTAAAAATCATAAAAACCACTGTTGACAATTTTTGGAAAATACAAAAAGTTACCTAAAGTTAGTAAGTACAGACTATAAGCATCTCTAACCAGCATCACAGATAGCATTTCCTACCTTTCCTCCCCTCCTCTCCTTCTGTCCTCTGTTTCCTTAAAATATCTACCCTTCCCCCCTCTATCATCCACTTACCCTTCCTTTCATCCAGCCATCACCATCCATCCCTCCCTCTTCCTGCCCCTCCCTACCATCTGCTCACTCTTCTTTTCCTCTATTCATCCTTCCAGCTTGTCAACATCCCATCCATCCATCCATCCATCCATCCATCATCCATCCATCCTCTGTCCATCCTCCCTCCTCTCCACCTCCTTCCTTGGAGACAAAGAACTAGCTCAGGGACAGGAGTGAGGGGCGCGAGTCCTGGGATGGGCGTGGGGCCTCTGAGCAGCCTCAGACGGAAGCATCAGGAAACTGTCTAGACGTTCCGGGAGTTCAGGAGGGCCGGGGGGAGGAGCAGGTGCTCGCGGGCTGGGTTGGGGGGAAGGAGAGGCAGGTGCCGAGCCCCCCTCGGTGGAAGTTCGGTTGGTGGGTCATCCAGCAGGGTAGGTGACTGAGACGTAAAGGAGAGCGATGGGAGGGTGAGGAGATGAGGACAGAGAGGCCGTCTCCAGCCACCTCCGCGGGGAGACGCGGCCCCGGGAACAGCATTGCCAAGTTTTGAGTAGGAGCGTGTGAGCTGCCAATGTAGGAGAATGGCCCTGGGAGCTGGGCAAAGCAAGGTGCTTGGGCCTGGGGTAGGGGAGCGGTGTTGGGGTTACGAGGTCGGCCCCAGGCTGGGATGTGCCACAGGGAGCGCTTTGAGATGAGAGCTGCCCTTATTCCTAAATGGTGCCAGGAGAGTTTTCATTGCAGGCTTCATGGTGAGAAAACCACCTTTCAGATGATGAACTCTGTGTCTGCCTGCGGGAAATGAGATGAGACCGGGATTCTGAGTGTGGGGGCCCGGTTCCCCTGCAGTGAGGCCCCTGCCATCGAGGTCGGCCTGTGTCTTCTTCATGCTTCGCTGGCCCGCACGGCCTGCACGGGCTGCACGCAGGCTCGGAGCGGTGGCCTGAAGTGGGGAGAACGGAGGCTTTCCAGACATCCCCTCCCTAGCACACAGACTCAAAGAGAAAGCTACTAAATCGTGGGCCACGGGTTCAAGATCAAGAGCACTTCATGGACAGGCTCCCAACCTTCAGGGGTGGAGATCAGCAGGGCAGGACCCCAGCCTGGACGAGGGCTGGTGGCGGGCAGTTGTGGCCCGCAGGGGTAATGATGTTGCTGTCTCTGGCTCGGGGTGGGAGGAGGCGCCATCTGAACACTGACTGGATCCGGTAGTTTCGATGGTGATGACAAGATCAAACCTATGCTGTCCATCTGCAGATGGCCAAGCCTTCTGATAAGAGGGGAGCTCTTTGCGGGGGGTGGGGAGCAGGTGCCTTTTGTAATTCCGCGGGGACTTCCCAGGGCCCTTAACTCTCCGCTGAAAGCTACTTTTCCGGACCTGTTGAATGCATTCGGGCGCCATCAGGAATGCAACCTGGGGCACCTGGCATTCACCATGGTTCCTCGCATGTTAGCCTTGTCACCCACCAGCTTGGTGTCAGCAGCACAAGGGGCGGGGAGCTGCCTGAGCCTGGGGGTCGTCTGTTGCCTGCCGCCCCTGCCAGCCCGCGGCTTCATTGCCCCTCATGCCACAGTCCGGGTGTGCGGACACAAAGCCCGCCCCAGTTGACAGTCTCCGGGCCATCCGTGACGCCTTTGAACAGGACGTTTATGTCGGTTGGTGGAGGCGAAGCTTTACAACAACAAAGCAGCAGTAAATTTTCACACTCTAGTACAATTTGGCGCAGTCCAATTTAGTCATGGTCTTTAAACAATGAAAGCGGAGGCACAGACTGACTGAATGCCAAAATTAGCCAGTCCCAAGGAGAGCTAGAGGCGGATTCAGTCATTTTCCGAAGGGGATCAGGAGCAGAGGAAGGGCACGCCGAAGGGACAGCACGCAGGAGGAGAGTGACCCTCCGTGGGTGTCCTGGGACCCCGGGCTGAGGGGCTGTGAGTCCTGGACAGAGGCTGAGTTTGCTGAGATCTAAGCTGGCAGAGATGTGGGGGTGCGAGGGGGGGGTGACCTCGAATGAGCATCGGTTTGTTTCTAAGATAGGAGAAGAATCTGTATGGGAAAGTTGCTGTGAGAGTTAAGTACCATAGTTCAGTTAAATCTGCTAGCTACAATGATATGGAAAGGAGAGGGATCGTCCATAAATGACAGTGCACCCACAGCTCACCTTGCCCACCCAGCCGAAGCCCGTGACGCCGCCTGTAGCCTGTCCTTCCACCCTTGGCCTCATCATCCCCCTCTGTGGGCCAATGCTTTTAAACCAGGTTCCGTGGCCTGTTACATTTAGCCATCATGCCCAGGCCTCCTCTCTCTCGCTCTGTGTGAGCTGTGGCATCTTCTCCTGACCTGTCGCGTGTGAGTGAGTGTGAGCTCAGCCACACTGACTGTGGCCATCACCTTTGCCCAGGCCTGGCTTGCCACACAAACAACCGTGGCTCCCACACAGGCTAAGGGGAGACCCGGACTGCTGGGTGGACTTTCTGCCTCTGGCTGTGTTCTCTGCGTGGTTGTTCCTGACTTTGTGTTGTCTGTGTGACTCTTCCTGACATGGGCTGTGTTGCCTGTGTGGTTGCTCCTGCCTCTGGCTGTGTTGTCTGTGTGACTGTTCTTGAATCTTCCCTGAGGTCCACTCAGGGCCCTGTAGTTTTCACTGGTGCACATGTCTGCCTCATGCTTAAGAATGCCCCTCATGCTGTTTGGAGGAGCTCTGTGTTTGTGGCCCAGAAGGGCCTGGCTTAGAGTATAAATATTTTGTCATTTGGGGGTCCCTTCCCGCGTGACCCAAGTGGTTGTCTTCTCTGCCCTGTGGCCCCACACAGCCTGGCGTTCACTAGGTCCAGGAGACACTAGCTGTCCACCAGGGAAAGAGGCTGCTGACAACGTGGTGAGCAAAAGTAAATATACTTTCTATATAACATATATTGTATATTTACTGAGCTTACAAACCCCAGATAGCTTTGAAATGGAGTTTCCTGAAACCGTTCAAAACCACTAGAATTCCTCCTCCTAATCTGAATTAAAAACAAACAAACAAACAAAAAATAATTTAAGAAAAATCAAACCTACCCAACATGTGAAGTTTAGAATAGAAAATTTAACCCTGGGAAAAAACCTGGAAAAGCCAAAGATTATACAAGACATTCATCCTCATGCTGATTTTTTTTTTTTTTTTGTACAATCCTGTGTTGTGCTCAAAACAAAAATCTGAGAATACTTCTTAACGGGGAAAACAAAGCTCAGGACCGGCCATACATCTGTGAGTTTTGAAACAAAGGTTTGTTTGTGTGCCTCAGTCACTCTGCTCATGAAAGCAGACCCTTACTTGAAAAACTTTCCAGGGAAACACTCTAAACCAACATCCTGGTATAAATTTGCAAAACGCAATACAGGCCTGATTGTTTTTGGAGTGGATGCAGGCCGCATACGAATAGCTCTTTCTGAAACGTAATGTTCTTTGCACGGCTCAGTGGCTAATGTACAATAAATCAACAAAAGAGCGCTTCAATAAAGCTATTGGGCAGCGGCAAGGCCACTGTTATTTTATCTTTTTACAGTATTTAATTGGAAGGTTTTTCCTGAAACTCTAGCCAGCCTTCAAATTACGAGATTCCATATAAGAAGAGATTGATAAGAGAAAAAAATTTTTTTTTCTAGGATTTTTTCCTTACAAGAGAGCAAGTTTTTGCAGAGGGAGAATAAAGTTACAAGTGTCTAGCATTTTGCTGAGAGAGAATGAAATCAGATGCTGAACGGAGCGGATAGGAAGGCTGGGAAAATGCAGAGCTGGCAGGAGTGCCCGGTCAGTGCGGGCCCCACTGTCGGCCCTGCACCATGCTCCAGGTGTCCCGCATTCAAATGATACTATTATTCATAGACCCGAGCAGAGTATTAAACTCCCCCCCAAAAATCATTTGCAACTGAATAAAGATATAATCCTGGAAATATAACTCTCCATTAAGGGTCCCCATCAACAACACAAGAGCCCCATTGTGAAGGAGTTATGTATATTTATCAAGTAAAAAAAAAAAAACTTGTCTTAGTGCTTACATGTTAATAGAAAACTTTTATAGCCCTGGTCTCAGAACTAGTTATGCATAAAATGTAAAGCATCTATTATTCTTTGGCAAACTCTTTAACGTTTGACAGTGAATTGCTAATACATGAATGGTCTCTGGCACCCGGGTGCCGAGCTTCTTCCTGGCTCGCAGGCGCTGCTCGGGAGTGGGCAGGATGTGCGGCCTCCGTGCCAGGGACCTGCGCTTCCTGCGCGTCCTTCGCAGGCCTGCTACCTTCCTGTGGCCGTCACTGCACCTCGCTTGGTATGCGTGGCGACTGGCAGGTGCACCGTCCGGGCTTTGCCCTTCCCATTGGCCGGCCGGCCCGCGTTGGCCAGGGTTGGTCCCGTTCTCCGCTGAGTACTGGCTGGTCTGTGGCAGGCCGCCTCCCCTCCCGCAGGGCCCTGACCTCACACCCTGTGGGGAAGGCCTGGGAGGCTGCCCCAGGGAGCAGAAAGCGGGCCTGGAAGATGGGGAAGAATGCCGGGGAGGAGCTCTCCCACTCCAAGGGGTGGCCTGTCCTTCTCAAACCCGTGTCACTTTTCACACATGGCTGTGATGTCTAATCCGACCTGCTTCCTGGCTGGGCGGACAGTGTCTGGGCTCAATTCCTCCTCCCAGGGGTCACATCCAGGCAGAGCTACTGTGTCCGAGCTGGCCGTGAGTGTGTGTGCGCGCGTGCACGCCTGTCGGCACCCTCACTCGCCTCTGCTCCTCACCAGCCTCAGCCTCTGGCACTGCTCCTGCACGGTCTCCACCAAGACCGCATGTACGGAGGGCCCCCGCCCCTAGTGCTGGCTGCAGCCCTGAGTGACGCCCAGGTCCTGTAGAGAACCACATTAAGAGGGCGTCATCTGGGGCCCTAATACAATCCCAGTGTCCTGGGCTGAAGGGAACTCGGAGACCGGCAGCGGAGCTGCTGGAGAGAAAGGGGGAGGAGCTTTCTGTGTGTCAAAGAAACGGGCAGCGGCCATGGCACTGGGAGGAGGTGGCCAGGGAGAAGGGACCGGACGGAGCTCCCCTCACTCTTGAGGTCCCAGGTTGGAACAGAGGGCAGTGCCCTCACAGATCCCAGGTATTGATGTGATTCTGTCAGAAACCCCACTCCACATGCTGTTGTGGGCCAATGAGGTGCCTCCAGCTGTTGCTGCCCCGCCCCACAGTCTTGTTCCTGATGGTCACTGTCTGGTTATACATGGCCCTACCCAGTTTCCTGTTCACTCTGGTCTACATGGAGATGCTTGTTGTGACCACATCTTGGCGCTTTCTGTGCACACAGCCTTGTTCTACACGGTCCCACCCTGATTGTAGTCAGTCACACTCATTTTGAGTGAGTGAGCCTTTCAGATGCTCTTCTCTTGTACAGAAGGGAGTTGGATTCCCACTACAGCTCCTGTCAACCCTTTGGCCATTCTGAATACACACACACACACACACACACACTCTCCTACACTCACACACAAGGCCGTTGACACGGCTAGCACTTGGTTATGTTTGCGTTAGCTCTGTGTTGGATTATGCTGTGGCCCGTCAGAGCCAGGCCCGCACGCACTCGTGGCAGGCTGGCCGTTACAGCCGCCTCTGCTGCATGTCAGCCACGGAGGTTCACACTCACTCCAAGTGAGTGCCCCGAGGGCCTCCGCCAACCCCCCCGACCCAGGGGCCCGCAGTCACGCAGGTGCTGGCCCTGCCTCCGCTGCGGCTGCGGGGGACGGGGCTGCGGTGGAGCTGTGCCCTGCCGCCCCGCTCCAGAGGGGAGCACCGTCCTGCATCCGACCCGCGCGCTGCCGGGACAGGCCTGCCCCTCGCCAGCCTGCCCACGGAGACCCGCAGCGGCCGGCACGGCAGGGCCGCGGTCTGCCAGGCTGCCCTGCCCGCAGGGTCGCCTCACACCGCCCACTTCACAGGGGCGCCAGGGGCCAGAGGGGCGGCGGAGCAACTGTGGCTGACATGCCGTGTGTCCTGCACCTACCTCAGGGAGGGCCGCCCGCCTCCCCCATGACCCCCCACCTCAGGGAGGGCCCCACGCTGGCCTGTGACCCCCCCACCTCAGGGAGGGCCGCCCACTCCCCCATGAACCCCCACCTCAGGGAGGGCCGCCCGCTCCCCCGTGACCCCCCACCTCAGGGAGGGCCGCCCGCTCCCCCGTGACCCCCCCCACCTCAGGGAGGGCCCCACGCTGGCCTGTGACCCCCCCACCTCAGGGAGGGCGCCGCCCGCTCCCCCGTGACCCCCCACCTCAGGGAGGGCCCCACGCTGGCCTGTGACCCCCCCACCTCAGGGAGGGCCCCACGCTGGCCTGTGACCCCCCCACCTCAGGGAGGGCCCCACGCTGGCCTGTGACCCCCCCACCTCAGGGAGGGCCCGCCCGCTCCCCCCGTGACCCCCCCACCTCAGGGAGGGCCGGCCACTCCCCGTGACCCCCCCACCTCAGGGAGGGGCTGCCCGCTCCCCCGTGACCCCCCCACCTCAGGAGGGCCAGCCACTCCCCTGTGACCCCCCACCTCAGGGAGGGCCCCACGCTCCCCCGGTGACCCCCCCCACCTCAGGGAGGGCCGGCCACTCCCCTGTGACCCCCCCCCCCACCTCAGGGAGGGCCCCACACTCCCCGTGACCCCCCCACCTCAGGGAGGGCCGCCCGCTCCCCCCGTGACCCCCCCACCTCAGGGAGGGCCCCACGCTGGCCTGTGACCCCCCCACCTCAGGGAGGGCCCCACGCTGGCCTGTGACCCCCCCACCTCAGGGAGGGCCGCCCGCTCCCCCGTGACCCCCCCACCTCAGGGAGGGCCCCACGCTGGCCTGTGACCCCCCCACTCAGGGAGGGCCGCCCGCTCCCCCGTGACCCCCCACCTCAGGGAGGGCCGCCCGCTCCCCCGTGACCCCCCCACCTCAGGGAGGGCCCCACGCTGGCCTGTGACCCCCCCCCACCTCAGGGAGGGCCGCCCACTCCCCCATGACCCCCCCACCTCAGGGAGGGCCCCACACTCCCCCGTGACCCCCCCACCTCAGGGAGGGCCCGCCCGCTCCCCCGTGACCCCCCCCCCCCCACCTCTGGGCGCACAGCGGGACGGGCTGCACACCCCTTTGGTGCCCGTGAGCCACCGTTGCCATGGCCACTGGGCGGAGCGCCACCTGCGTTCTCCGGAGCGCGTGACCTGCCTGAGGGAAGAGCTCCCCTTTAGGATTGCCTGTCAGCTTGGAAGTGACCTGCCGCCCCTGCCCCCCGTCCCGGGGGGTGGACGTGTGCCCGAGGCCTGCCTCCGCAGACCCCGCTCAGGCCCCCCCTCTCGCGCGTCTCACGTCCCCCACACCTTGCTGTGCTCACAGCTTAGGAGTGTGCGCGACCTCGGCTCCAGAGCTTTTCTGGAGGAGAGGAGAGAAGACACAGAAGGAGGACTGGCCGGGCGGCCTACCCAGATACCCACGCTCTGCCTCAGAGGACGGCCGTACGTACGCGCACAGGCCGGTCCCGCGGCCCGGGCCGCCCAGAGGGCCGTGTGCACGGTTCACTCTCAGCTGGAAGAGCGGGGAGCAGAGGACTCGGGGTCTCTCGCTGGGACCTGGCTACACCTTCGCATCTTCGGGCAGCAGTGAGCTCCTTGCCGCATCCGCGGCCGTAGGTGTGCGCAAGTCATCGGAGGTGACCGCACGTCGGGCACCGGGCACCTAACCGGGCTGAAGGTGGGGTTTGCGGCCTGGGTCTCCAAGGGCACCGTACGGTGCGGGGTCCTTCTCGGGCTACTTTGGGTGGAGAATCAAGGGGGAAGCAGGGCTCAGACGTTTGGTTGCTGGGGTTACTCAGCCCCGTGGACTTTTCTCACGATCACATAGAACTAAAATACAGTTCCATCTGCGGATGTGGGCTGGGAGCCCGCAGCACGCCCTTGCGTGGCGTGGATCCTCCACCGCGGCCCCTCTCCCCTCACCCCTCCTCGGTTTCCCCCTCCCTCCCTTTCTCTCTGCCCTTTTCTGGACAATGGCGTAATAAGGTAAGGATAACTTGTAACAAAACAAAAATTCTTGCTTAAAAAGCCCCAAAGCTGGTGAGTTCCATGGCGGAGTTACGGCCTGTCGCCCGGCTCTCCTCCGCTCACGAGGCCCCCCCTGGCTGTCTGTACACCAGGCATTCCGACCACGGTTTTATCTGATGGGCAAGTGAAACCTTCATGCCGTCGGCGTCACACGTGGAAGCCGGAAACTGGCTACTTATATCTGGAAAGCCATTTGCTCAGATGTGACCAGGGTGTGAAGCAGGGGCGGGGGGCGGGGGCTACCTCGGGCAGAAACCATGGCGCAGTGGAAAAACGGAGACGTAATTAAAAGAAGAGAGGCACTAATTACTCCTCTTAGTCGGGTTTCCATTGCCACCACAAAATATTTGGGGCAGGTTATTTAAAAAGAAGTTCTGTGTGGCTCATCTAGAGGCTGCAAGTGCCAATTGTGTGGCTGCACACTGAAAGACACAGTGGAGAACTTCCCGCCCATTCGACCCTGAAATACGGGCACTATAAACACTGTCATTGACATTTGGTCATCTCCAGTGAGATCACAGAGATAAAATAGGCACGTTTAAATCGTTCTTGAAAACTTAAATCTGTATCGTACTTCTTAGGATCTGCAGAAAACGGACCTCTCAGTGGTGTTTGCAGTGACATTTCTACACAGGAAAGGGTACATTATTTCAGATAGACAGAGCCGTGCCCCGAGCTGTGGCACGGGCATCCAGGGCTGGGCTCCACATCTGGACAGCTCCCTGGGGGTTTGAATCTGCAACCTGTCACCCGGCAAAGAGGTGTGGTGCCCAGCGCCCGCGTGCCGCTTCTGGGCGAGCTTGTTAGGGCACCTCCCTTGCCCCTCACCCTTCCGTGAGTCGCTCCCGGTCATTTCCTCCCTCATCGTTGCTCCTCTCCGGGCCCGGTGTACGGAGGATGTGGGAGAGATTCTGAAATTCAGAGTCGCTGTTTGGATCAAAATCCCTTCCACTTTTTAAGAAGTGTAGCTGTCGTCTCCCTGGCAAGGCGGTGGCTTCCTGAGTGCCGTGTGCAGCGCCCTGTTCACGCGCCCTGGCAGCCTGGGGTGCAGGAAGCCGGCAGGTGCGGCGTGCAGGAGTTACCCGTTATTTATGGCTTTTAGATACATTGTGGGTTTCGCTGGTGAGAAAAGTTCTATTCCCCTCACATGGACAAAAACCCAAGCAAGTGTCTGGGCTGATTAAATTCAATTGTTGCAGGGGCGCATGGCGGGCAGGGGACGTGGGAGCCCGGTTTTGCCCCAGCCATGGCAACTGGGCAAACAGCTCCCAGAAGAATGCGAATCATAGGAAATGGCCATATTTCTCTCTGTTTCCCCTCCCGACAGTTTTATCCTCACATCTGCTCCCTGTCCGCGAGGGTAGCGGGCCCTGGGCGCTGCCCTTCCTCACCGTCGCTCCCTCCTCTCCGTGTCCCATTAACCGCCCGGAAGGGAGGAAGTGCGCAGTCTCCCGATGTGCGGAGGACGCAGACGAGGGAACGTGAGGGTGGGGAGCGCGGGGGGGGGCGGAGGGGTGCAGCACAGTGGCTGCGGAGTGGCGGGGCTGAGCCCTTTATTTTTCAGAGGGTATCAAGCTAAAGGCAGAGAACGAGGCCCAGGAGCCTCGGCCTAAGGAACGCCGAAACCCTGTACAAGCATGGTCCAGAGTGCTGCGCGAATCACTGTTTTCATAGAGGAAAACGACCCGAAAAGCAAACCCCGTCTTCTGCTTTGGATCCCCAGTCCTGGGACCCTGAAGACATGCTCTCTGCTCCCATGTCCGCAGCGGGCTCTTTCCTGCCCTGGCCAGCCTTCCTGGGGACACAGGCAGGATTCATGCGGGCCTGGAGCAGAGGCGGAGTCTGGCCTGGTGGGTGCTGTGTGCAGGACCACGGACAGCAGCACCCTTGGTGCGGGGGTGGGGGGTCTGTGCTCTGCACCGTCCTCCTTCCTGAGAGCCTGTGAGCTTCCTCCCCCCCCCCACCCCAGCTGCGTGGCTGTGGGGAGTTTTGGTTGCCTTTAAATGTTTCCCTAGTCCCCTCAGACACTGGTTTGAATGTCTGAACACGGGCGTGACGTCCATCCTGGTATCTGTTCCTATCTGCCAAGGGTTCTCTGTGAACCTGGGATCATTCCTTAAGATCCTCATGAATTTTCTTGTCTGAAAAAATGAACATAGTAACAACAGTGAATGTATTAAGATGGCTAAATGAGGTACTCCATGCACCACACTTAAGAAGCGTGTGATGTACAGTAAGAGTGGCTGTCACGATGTCACCCTTTGGCTCTGGCTTGTTTCGTGGTGCATTTGAGAGCTAGTCATGTGAATTCCGTGAGTTCAGGCCACAGAGCATGTGTTAGCTCATGCACATGGGAGGACGCTCGCTCACTTCTGGACCCAGGCACTCACCGTGGGAAGACTGGCACAGGGCAGCGCGGTCTTGCCAAAGACCAGAGATCGCCAATCCGTCTGTGCATAATAAGCAGCACACATAGAAAAGGCTTCATCAAGCTGTGCAGGAGCAGAGGGGCTGGGGGTGGCTCTGCTGTGCACCCCCTTGTCCTCGGCAGGCGTTGCTGCTGCGAGGCTCTGGCAGCCCCCTCACCCAGCTCCCCCATGCCCGCTTCCTGTGGGAGCATCCTTTCCCGCTCAGGGCAGGAACACCCTGCTCTCAGCACCAAGTTTCTCCAGGACGAACTCTCTGCCCATCAGGGTGCTGGCCTCCTTTCTAGCTCAGGTCTGGTCCTCCGTGTTGGGAACCGGACTGGTGGGGACGTGAGGGCTCCGGCTTGGCTTGTGGCTTCAGGATCTGTGTGTGCCCTGGGTCCTCTCTTTCACACACTCTCACACACATGCTGTGTGGTGGATTGGTGGTCCTCTCTCTGACACACACAGGCTGCGTGGTGGATTGGTGGTCTTCTCTCTCACACACAGGCTGTGTGGCGGATTGGTGGTCCTGTCTCTCTGACACACACAGGCTGCGTGGCGGAGTGGTGGTCTTCTCTCTCACACACAGGCTGTGTGGCGGATTGGTGGTCCTGTCTCTCTGACACACACAGGCTGTGTGGCGGATTGGTGGTCTTCTCTCTCTCACACACAGGCTGTGTGGCGGATTGGTGGTCCTGTCTCTCTGACACACACAGGCTGCGTGGCGGATTGGTGGTCCTCCCTCTCACACACAGGCTGTGTGGCGGATTGGTGGTCCTGTCTCTCTGACACACACAGGCTGCGTGGCAGATTGGTGGTCCTCCCTCTCACACACAGGCTTCGTGGTGGATTGGTGGTCCTCTCTCTCACACACACTCACACACACACACAGGCTGCGTGGTGGATTGGTGGTCCTCTCTCTCACACACACTCACACACACACACACAGGCTGTGTGGCGGATTGGTGGTCCTCTCTCTCACACACACTCACACACACACACAGGCTACGTGGCGGATTGGTGGTCCTCCCTCTCACACACAGGCTTCGTGGTGGATTGGTGGTCCTGTCTCTCACACACACTCACACACACACACAGGCTGCGTGGTGGATTGGTGGTCCTGTCTCTCACACACACTCACACACACACACAGGCTGTGTGGCGGATTGGTGGTCCTCTCTCTCACACACAGGCTTCGTGGTGGATTGGTGGTCCTGTCTCTCACACACACTCACACACACACACAGGCTGCGTGGTGGATTGGTGGTCCTGTCTCTCACACACACTCACACACACACACAGGCTGTGTGGCGGATTGGTGGTCCTCTCTCTCACACACAGGCTTCGTGGTGGATTGGTGGTCCTGTCTCTCACACACACTCACACACACACACAGGCTGCGTGGTGGATTGGTGGTCCTGTCTCTCACACACACTCACACACACACACAGGCTACGTGGCGGATTGGTGGTCCTCCCTCTCACACACAGGCTTCGTGGTGGATTGGTGGTCCTGTCTCTCACACACACTCACACACACACACAGGCTGCGTGGCGGATTGGTGGTCCTCCCTCTCACACACAGGCTTCGTGGTGGCCTTAAGAAGGATCAGCCCATTAAGTTGCCTCTAGAGCCCTGGGGGTCCTGTGCAAGGTGGAGCTGCCAGCTCTCCCCGACTGCAGGCCCTGCGCTGCGCCTAAGAAAAGTCAAGGAGATCCAGTCCATGACCCATGTCTCTACCTTCCCTTTTCCGCTAGTTCCTTGGGATGTGAAAACTCCCATTCCCCTTATGGGTGGTCCAGGCCCCGAGCACCCTCGTCCCCCAGTCCCATCACCTGCTGTAGTTCTCACATAGCGGAGACCTCGTCCTGCCCGCTGCTGATGGCCGCCGCCTGGCCCTGCCTTCCTCCACAGTCTCCCGGCTTAGCCGGTGCGTTGGCTTCGTTCCGGAGCCCCTGAGCCTCTGCCTGGCTTCTGTTGGTGAGGCTGGCTTGGTCGTGGCTACCATAGTGTCCACCATCGCCTGCCGCTGTGGCGTGACTGGCAGTGGCGTGCCCGGAGCAGCGTCGAGAACCCAGCTCTGCCTCCCTGCACTCGGTCCTGCCGGCCACTGGCTTCCGTGGCTCCTCCTTTGGTGCGTGCTACTTGGAAGGAAACTTTCAACATCCTTTGAAACAAGAAACCTGCTTTGTTCTGAGTGGGCTTTCAGTTGCGGGATCGTTTTTCTGTGTGGTTCTGGAAGTTTATACCTATCAGAAAGTTTCTAGCAATTCATGAAAACGTGTCATGTGGAAGGTGGATGGGTGTGACCACGGCATGTGTGGTGGTATTTGTTATTTTGTCAAGTAGAGCCACCTCTGTCGTCACTGAAGGTCATTGCTTGTGCGTTGTGACTGTTGCACACTATTGCACATTTTGACTGTTGTGCACTATTGCACAAATGCGTGTGTGTGGCAGGTGGCTGGGCCGCTGCCTGTCTCTGCAGCAGCAGAGACCTGGGTTTCACCTGTGCTCAAGATCCACTTGGATTAGGGAGTGTTGCCTCTCCACGAAAGATTGTCTTCGGGGCTGGGAAGATGGCCTAGTGGCAAGAGAGCTTGCTTCGTATACATGAAGCCCTGGGTTCAATTCCCCAGCACCACATATATAGAAAATGGCCAGAAGTGGCGCTGTGTTCAAGTGGCAGAGTGCTAGCCTTGAGCAAAAGGAAGCCAGGGACAGTGCTCAGCCCTGAGCTCAAGGCCCAGGACTGGCAAAAAAAAGAAAAAAAAAAAAAAAGAAAGATTGCCTTCCAGCTTGAGGAGCAGAGTTCCCGTTTCCTCTCCGGTGCCTTCTGTAGTTACGGAAGCATGTTCACGGATGCCAGGCTAGCCCCTGCAGGGGCTGAACTCTGGTACAGTTTGTAGAACTCCAGCGTCTCTAACCAAGCCCCAGAAACTACATTGCATGGTGAATTGCGTGTGTGTGTGTGTGTGTGTCTCCGCGTGTGTGCGTGCATGTGCACACGTGCTTGCTCGTGTACGTGCATTTGACTTTTTGAGACAGGCTTTCCTATGTTGTCCAGGCTGGCTCTAGTTTGTGGTCTTCCTGCCTCTGTCTCCTGAGTGCTGGGGGCTGCAGGCACGCCATAGCACACCCAGCCCCCTTCATCTTTCCCTGATGCCCTCGGTCCTCAGCGCTGCGGCTCGTGCTCTGTGGGTTAGTGCGGCCAGGCACAGGAGCACCGGAGCCCAGGGGCCGGGGCTGGAGCCGGGACAGCGCAGGGCTGTGGGCACGGGGAAGCCGAGGGCGCGGAGGCCCGGCAGCCGAGCGGCAGCTGGCGGAGCGCGGCTGAGCGGGGATCCGCGTCGCGGAATGCTGCGTTCCTCATAAAATAAGCCCAGAAGTGCGCTTTTTAAAAGTTCCCACACTGAAAAAGATTCGGGAGAAGCAATTTACAAAAAAAAAAAAAGTCTCTTTCACTGCTCCAAAGTACTTTTTTTTTTTTTTTGGTAATTTATACTAAGCCCTTTAGAATGTCATATTGGTCTTTTATTAGTAACCTTGACATATGATTAGACTCCAAAAAATGTCTACTTGTTGGTGAAGAGCTTTCATTCTTTAAACTTTAAAGAGGCTGCTGAGCTATGACCAAAGCGGGCTGTATTCTTAAATTTTTTTGCAACAAAAAAGCCCAGATGGTAATAAAATATATGCTTAGATCAAGTGATCAATTTGTCCTATCTGTTAACAGTTAGATAAACGGCAGCCTTGTAGATTTAACAGGCTGATGTCACGATTTGGCCAGAACTGTAGCTTCCATCTTCTGAATTAACTTTAAATTATAATTACATGATTTTGGTAAACTACAGAGTAAATGTCCTCTTAAATGCTATTTCCTCTCTATGAATGCCGAAATCATTTACATTTTGCTATTGCTAAGCAGAGTTTTAAAGACAACTTTCTAGAGTTAAAGTGGTTGAGGCAAATCTTCACCTGTTTTTACCCAAAGAAGACAATGGAATCACTAGCTTCATGAGTTGAAATGTATTTTGAGAACATTGAGAAAGCCTAGGAAAAAAACCAAGCACAACCCCAAACTTCCAGAACCACAAAAAGCCAAGAAAGTGAAGGAAGGGAAAACCCCCTGGTGAACAAGCAAGCAAGACAGCAAACAAACAGAAAAACCTTGGCTACTCTCCCAGCCATCCCCATCAACACATGGAAATCAAAAACTCAAACTTGACCCCGGGGACTCTGGAGGTGCTCTTGGAAAGTCCTGCTGTCCTCCCTGCCCTCCGCCCTGTGCTGCCCACGTTATTTAAATGCTGATGACCTAGCTCCTGGCAATTCAGTGAGCCACCACAGACATAGAATGCCTCCTCTTTTAATAGGTGCAAAGTGAGTTATTGTCACAAAGCAGATATGAAAAAGGACGGGAAAGACTGCCCTAATCTGTGAGATGCGGGCTTGTGAGGGTGCGAACATGGTCACCTGAATTATGCATGTCTATTGTGCTCAGATATCATAAATCGGTGCATGAATACTCTCCAAATCATTTTCAGAACGTGAACATTTATATACAGAGCTCTCGAGCTCTGCAAAGACAATTAGTCATATTTGTATGCCGGAATTAATTGAGAGTGAGAAGCGGGAGGCAGAACGGGAGAACAAAGAATGCTTTTTGTCAGTTCTTCCAACTGACAGGGATAATTAGATATATGAAATTGAAATTCCTCAGCAGGGGGTTCCTGTTGACAATGAATTTCCTTTTGATTCCATTCTGTTATTCTTTTATGCTGTCATCTGTGGCATTTGTTATTCAGCTTGAAGCTTAAAAAAGCAAAGCATTCCGCTTTTATGAGGGGATGATGTTCAGTTTGTACACTGCTGGGAAATAGATATTAAATGTAATCTTTAAACTAAAAAAAAAGGAGAAGAAAAGAAATAAAATCAAATCAGTTAAAGAGACAGTGTGCTGTTTACCAGCCCAGGAAGACACTTTCCAAGCCGCTGCGGGAACTTGCCAGGGGAGAAGTTCTTGTGCTGCTAATCCGCTGGTGGTGGCGGCCTGTGACTCGGCTGCGGCAGGACGCTGCTATTATGTGGTTTAATCTCGTTTAATTTACCACTCGGTCCTAGTTTCCCAACACCAAGTGCATTATGCACAAATGATCGGTTTTGCTTCCAGCCAAATCAAACGTGATGGACGCGGAGCAATCTCAGGAATGGAAAACAAACTTTAGACCAGCCCTGCAAAATGTCATCGGCGCTGTGCTTCCCGACGCCTGCAGAGTCCCCGTGAACTTGGCTCTGAGTACTCACCTTAGACTTCGCACCGGTGCCGCGCACATCCCCAACGCCACAGGCTCTGCTGGGGGCACAGTGGGAGGGGAGGAGGAGGGGGAGGAGGGGGAGGAAGGGAGGAGGAGGAGGGGGAGGAAGAGAGGAGGAGGAGGAAGAAGGGCGGAAGGGAGGAGGAGGAAGGGAGGAGGAGGAGGGGAGGAGGAGGAGGGGAGGAGGAGGAGGAATGGGGAAGGAGGAGGAGGAGGAAGCGAGGAGGGAAGGAGGAGGAGGAGGTGAGGAGGAAGGGAGGAAGAGGAGGAGGAAGGGAGGAGGAGGAGGAGGAAGGGAGGAGGAGGAGGGAGGAGGAAGGGAGGAGGAGGGCAGGAAGAGGAGGAATGGGGGAGGAGGAGGAGGAGGAAGAAGGGCAGAAGGAGGAGGAGGAGGAGGAGGAGGGGAGGAGGAAGGGAGGAGGAGGAGGAGGAAGGGAGGAGGAGGAGGGGATGAGGAAGGGAGGAGGAGGAGGGGAGGAGGAAGGGAGGAGGAAGAGGAGGGGGAGGAGGAGGGGAGGAGGAAGGGAGGAGGAGGAGGGGAGGAGGAAGGGAGGAGGAGGAGGAGGGGAGGAGGAGGAGGAATGGGGAAGGAGGAGGAGGAGGAGGAAGCGAGGAGGGAAGGAGGTGAGGAGGAAGGGAGGAAGAGGAGGAGGAAGGGAGGAGGAGGAGGGGAGGAGGAGGAGGAGGAGGAAGGGAGGAGGAGGAGGGAGGAGGAGGAGGGAAGAGGAAGGGAGGAGGAGGAGGAAGCGAGGAGGGAAGGAGGAGGAGGAGGGATGGAGGAGGAGGAGGGGAGGAGGAAGGGAGGAGGAGGAGGAGGAGGAGGTGTCTGTCTAGAGGGGTCAGCACGGTGTGCAGGAGCGGGAGGAGGTGCTCATCCCAGTCCGGCTCCGCGGCTCTTCCTTGCAGTGCCTCCCTCTCCCTCCTCCTGCGAGTCCCAGGCTCCTCGGCGTTGTTTTGAAGCATCCCGTGTCCTGTCTGACTGAAGACAACACAGTCATCCTGGGATTGAGCGCCAGGAAACAGTGCTCCTTCAGATGGCAGGAGAGCACAGGGTTTCCAGAATGCTCCCGAGGCTTCTGCAAGGACCCCCGGGTGGGATCTTCAGAGCCTCGGATTTGGCCTTGGAGGGGGGGCCCGGGGCCGGCTGTCCAGATCCACGGAGTCGGCCGCTCCCGGTGGCCTGGACCCCTGATCTCAACACGCATCAGAGGGTTGGATTTTCCTGTCCCCGGGCGCCCCCTCCTCCGGGCGCCCCTTCCTCCGGCACCCCCTCCTCTGGGCACCCCCTCCTCCTGAGGCCCCCCCCACGGGAGGCCTGTGTGATCGTGATCGTGACCGACCCTGCTCCTCCCACCTTGCGGAGCGAGCCCGCGGTCTGCCCTGTGTCTGCAGCGGAAGCGTCCGGGCGGAGGGGCACCCGTGGGGCCTCTGCCCTCTGCCCTCTGCCCTCTGCCCTCTGCCGGCTGGGTTTCCGCCAGGATGGAGGGTGGGCCAGGGTGGAAGGTGCTGGCGGGCCGGGCCCCGGGGGAGTCTGTGCCGGCTCGGGGGCCCAGCACCCACTTGATGCAAATCTGAGGAGAGCCGCCAAGAAGGGAGAGAAGAGCGGCCGGGCGCCAGGCCCGGGCGCCTGCAGCCCTCCAACCCGGCAACGGCCGGCTCCGTCCATGCTGATCTGTTTATTTCGAGCAATGAATCAAGCTGAAGACCAGTGTTGATCGAAGTTCCAGATGCAAGTCTCTCCAAAGATCCCGGCAGAGCCTCTCCCTCCCTCCACGCAGGGTGCTGCTCGGTGAGTGATCCACGGGCTGCGGGGGCGGAACCGGTGCTGTGAGGCCTGGGTGGACTGGGGGAGTGTGTGTGTACATGCAGGAGTGTGTGTGTACATGCAGGAGTGTGTGTGTACATGCAGGAGTGTGTGTGTGTACATGCAGGAGTGTGTGTACATGCAGGAGTGTGTGTGTACATGCAGGAGTGTGTGTGTACATGCAGGAGTGTGTGTGGACATGCAGGAGTGTGTGTACATGCAGGAGTGTGTGTGCACATGCAGGAGTGTGTGTGTACATGCAGGAGTGTGTGTGTACATGCAGGAGTGTGTGTGTGTACATGCAGGAGTGTGTGTGGACATGCAGGAGTGTGTGTGTACATGCAGGAGTGTGTGTACATGCAGGAGTGTCTGTGTGTACATGCAGGAGTGTGTGTGTACATGCAGGAGTGTGTGTGTACATGCAGGAGTGTATGTACATGCAGGAGTGTGTGTACATGCAGGAGTGTGTGTGTACATGCAGGAGTGTGTGTGTACATGCAGGAGTGTGTCTGTGTACATGCAGGAGTGTGTGTGTACATGCAGGAGTGTGTGTGTACATGCAGGAGTGTGTGTGGATATGCAGGAGTGTGTGTGTACATGCAGGAGTGTGTCTGTGTACATGCAGGGGTGTGTGTGTACATGCAGGAGTGTGTGTGTACATGCAGGAGTGTGTGTGTACATGCAGGAGTGTGTGTGTACATGCAGGAGTGTGTGTACATGCAGGAGTGTGTGTGTACATGCAGGAGTGTGTCTGTGTACATGCAGGGGTGTGTGTGTACATGCAGGGGTGTGTGTGTACATGCAGGGGTGTGTGTGCACATGCAGGAGTGTGTGTGTACATGCAGGAGTGTGTCTGTGTACATGCAGGAGTGTGTGTGTGGACATGCAGGAGTGTGTGTACATGCAGGAGTGTGTGTACATGCAGGAGTGTGTGTGTTCATGCAGGAGTGTGTGTGTGCATGCAGGAGTGTGTGTACATGCAGGAGTGTGTGTCTGTACATGCAGGAGTGTGTGTGGACATGCAGGAGTGTATGTACATGCAGGAGTGTGTGTACATGCAGGAGTGTGTGTGTACATGCAGGAGTGTGTCTGTGTACATGCAGGAGTGTGTGTGTGGACATGCAGGAGTGTGTGTACATGCAGGAGTGTGTCTGTGTACATGCAGGAGTGTGTGTGTGGACATGCAGGAGTGTGTGTGTACATGCAGGAGTGTGTGTGCACATGCAGGAGTGTGTGTGTACATGCAGGAGTGTGTGTGTACATGGAGGAGTGTGTGTGTACATGCAGGAGTGTATGTACATGCAGGAGTGTGTGTACATGCAGGAGTGTGTGTGTACATGCAGGAGTGTGTCTGTACATGCAGGAGTGTGTGTGTGGACATACAGGAGTGTGTGTACATGCAGGAGTGTGTGTGTGTACATGCAGGAGTGTGTGTGTACATGCAGGCATGTGTGTGTACATGCAGGAGTGTGTCTGTGTACATGCAGGATTGTGTGTGTGTGCACATGCAGGAGCGTGTGTGTACATGCAGGAGCGTGTGTGTACATGCAGGAGCGTGTGTGTACATGCAGGAGCGTGCGTGTGTACATGGAGGAGCGTGCGTGTGTACATGCAGGAGCGTGTGTGTGTACATGCAGGAGTGTGTGTACATGCAGGAGCGTGTGTGTACATGCAGGAGCGTGTGTGTATACATGCAGGAGCGTGTGTGCACATGCAGGGGTGTGTGTGTACATGCAGGAGTGTGTACATGCAGGAGTGTGTACATGGAGGAGTGTGTGTGTACATGCAGGAGTGTGTGTGGACATGCAGGGGTGTGTGTGTGGACATGCAGGGATGTGTCTGTACATGCAGGGGTGTGTGTACATGCAGGAGTGTGTGTGTACATGCAGGAGTGTGTGTTTGTACATGCCAGGGTGTGTGTGTACATGCAGGGGTGTGTGTGTGCACATGCAGGGGTGGGTGTGTG
This sequence comes from Perognathus longimembris pacificus, assembly GCF_023159225.1. Classification (NCBI taxonomy): domain Eukaryota; kingdom Metazoa; phylum Chordata; class Mammalia; order Rodentia; family Heteromyidae; genus Perognathus; species Perognathus longimembris. Next base: position 58,646,555 of record NC_063175.1, on the reverse strand, counting down.
GACATGCAGGGGTGTGTGTACATGCAGGAGTGTGTGTGGACATGCAGGGGTGTGTGTGTACATGCAGGGGTGTGTGTGTACATGCAGGAGTGTGTGTGTGGACATGCAGGGGTGTGTGTGTGTACATGCAGGAGTGTGTGTACATGCCGGAGTGTGTGTGTATATGCCGGTGTGTGTGTGTACATGCAGGGGTGTGTGTGTACATGCAGGAATGTGTGTGTACATGCCGGAGTGTCTGTGTGGACATGCAGGAGTGTGTGTGTACATGCAGGAGTGTGTGTGTACATGCAGGGGTGTGTGTGTACATGCAGGCTGTGTGTGTACATGCCGGAGTGTCTGTGTGGACATGCAGGAGTGTGTGTGGACATGCAGGAGTGTGTGTGTACATGCAGGGGTGTGTGTACATGCAGGAGCGTGTGTGTGCACATGCAGGAGTGTGTGTACATGCAGGAGTGTGTGTGTGTACATGCAGGAGTGTGTGTGTACATGCAGGAGTGTGTGTGTGACATGCAGGAGTGTGTGTACGTGCAGGAGTGTGGGTGTGGACATGCAGGGTGTGTGTGGACATGCAGGCGTGTGTGTACATGCAGGAGTGTGTGCATGCAGGAGTGTGTGTGTGTACATGCAGGGGTGTGTGTGTATGGACATGCAGGGGCGTGTGTGGGACAGGCAGGGGTGGGGCGTGTGGGTGGGCGTGGACATCGCGGGGGGGGGTGAGGGGGTGGGTGTGGGGGGAGGGCGTGGACCTTCAGGAGGTGGTTGGTGACCGGGCGTGCACAGGGCCGAGGGACGCGTGCCGAGGCAGCAAGGGCTGCGGTGGAGCCTTCCGTCAGGCCTGTGCTCAGGGCCTGCGTGTGCTGACGTCTCCCCCCGAACTCAGCTCAGACAGGTGCGTGGGGGGAGGCGCTCCGTCCGACACCCTGGGGAGAGGCCCGCACGCCGCCCCAGCCCCGAAGGCCTTCGCTGCTGGAGACGCGGGCAGAGCCACCGCACAGCGTCCTCATGCCTCCCCTGTGTCCACCGCGAGGCCAGAGGTGTGGTCCCGGGCGGGGCTGCTCAGCCGAGCTCAGGGGTGGGCAATGGTCACTCTAGAGAAGAGAGACCTAAGCGTGGGGTTTTGTACACGGTGTAAAGGGGCTTTACCGTAGAATGCAAACCTGTCTTTAATTTCAGCAAGGAAGGCTCCCTTGAAGAACTCCCGGAAGCCAGGTCTGCTGCTGTATGGGAGGCAGTAGGTCAGGGAGCGGAGATCCCGGCGTGGGGCTGGCTGCGAGCCGGGGCTGCGCTCCTGTCCCTCCCCCCGCAGGCCGCCGTCGGAGGGGTGAGGCGGGGCTGCACGCGTGGGCCGGCCTGTGTCCCTGGACACCGGGGCCGAGGTCTCGTAACCTAAGGGCTAGAGGAAGGTCTCGCCGCCGCGTGGATGGGAAGGGCGTGTGGCGAGCTTTGGAACAGGAGCCCAGCGCTCCAAGGAGGCCAGTGGTGCTGGGTGCTGGGCTGGAGACCTCAAAGCCCGGGGAGCCAAGGCGCGCGTCCACCAGGCACGGTCCGTGGCATTGGCTGACGGTGGCACTGTTGACTGCGAGCTTTAGCATGACGAAATGGCCACAGTCGCCCACACAGCTCCTCATATTTGTAATAAAACTGTCAGGACACGTTTATCTGATTTTTTTCTTTTTTAGCCGAGCAAATGAAAGCTGATGGACAGTTCATTCTTTGCCGTGGTTTGCACTCCGGCTTCTCTCCCAAGCCTGCCCGGCCTCTGTGTGGCGCGGGAACACAGTTGGCTTTGGGGGCAATGGCCGGCAGAAGGTGCCAACCCCGGACGTGAATGTCAGAGGGCTCAGCGGTGCGGACGGTGGGCCAGAACAGCTCCAGAGACGCCGAGGGTGGGTCTGGATGCCCCCGTGCGGGGCGTTCCAATCAGGTCCGGGGAGCTGGGGGAAAATGGTTTTGATTTCCAGCAGGACATCTGAAATGGTACCGATGGAAAGGTGGACATTCAAGCTAAAAATCACCTGGGAGTCTGTTAACTGGTGATATTCAGCTGGGCATCCGACTTAGCACTTTGGGGTCTGACATGACTTATTTTTATAATCTGACTCCTTTGGAGATACAGCCATGCAAGGAAATGAGCTTAAATAGGAACTGCTACATGGTTTCATCACAATATTTCAATAGTAGTAGTTATCTCCACTGCGGGATGTAGAAAGGATTTTAGAGAGATGTTCCTTCTTGTATTTGCTTGTTTATTTTTGTGCTGGCCCCTGGGCTCGACCTCAAAGCCTGTTCACACTTCCTTCGCCTTTGCACTGACAGCTGTTGCTCTGCCACGCGGGCCGCACGCCACCTCTCACTTTTTGCTGGAGAGTTGGAAACAAAAGTCTGAGGGGTTTTCCTTCCTGGGCTGGACTCAAACTGTGAGGCTTGGATCACGGCCTTCTGAGGAGCTAGGATTACAGGTGTGAGCCACTGGAGCCTGGCAAATTATTTATTTTTCTAAAGGAGGAAATTGAGTGAAAATTCTGATCCAGGGAGGTAGCAGATGTCCTGGGAGGAAAAAACTGACTTTCATGTCCTGCCACTGTGTATGAGGGCTCTAAAAATTCACTAGAAGAAACATCCATTGCTGAAATAGTGTGAAAACTACAAAAAAAAAAACCATCTCAGCTTCTAGATTTAGCTTAGAAATGCCTAAGTAAATACATCGGGTGGTATGCAAGTGTATACAGGTGTATTAACAGAACCATGGTAGATTCGAGGGAGATCACAAATCGTGTAGTTTCTCAAACTCAAAGTTCAATAAATATGAACACCCACAGTGGGTGCTCAAAAGGGGCGGGGTGAGGGTCAAGGGAAAAGAGGCAGAAAGAAGGAGAAGAGGGAGAAACGCAGACAAGAACCCGTTGTATAACTTAGAAAATTAAGAAGAGAGAGAGCGGGGCTGGGGATATAGCCTAGTGGCAAGAGTGCCTGCCTCGGATACACGAGGCCCTAGGTTCGATTCCCCAGCACCACATATGCAGAAAACGGCCAGAAGCGGCGCTGTGGCTCAAGTGGCAGAGTGCTAGCCTTGAGCGGGAAGAAGCCAGGGACAGTGCTCAGGCCCTGAGTCCAAGGCCCAGGACTGGCCAAAAAAAAAAAAAAAGAAGAGAGAGAGGAAAGGGGTGAGCAGGGAAGGGATGGACACGAACAATGAAAGGAGTGACATCGATCATGATATATTGTGTTCATAATGGTTTGCTGAGTAGCAACTTCTTGGTACAACTACTTAAAAATATAACAATAAGAAATGCTGGGCTGGGGATATGGCCTAGCGGCAAGAGTGCTTGCTTGCCTCATATACATGAGGCCCTGGTTCGATTCCCCAGCACCACATATACAGAAAATGGCCAGAAGGGGCACTGTGGCTCAAGTGGCAGAGTGCTAGCCTTGAGCGGGAAGAAGCCAGGGACAGTGCTCAGGCCCTGAGTCCAAGCCCAGGACTGGCAAAAAAAAAAGAAAAAAGAAAAAAAGAAATGTAAACATCTATGCAAATAGAAAAAAGTAAAATCAAACATACATTAAAAAGATCTCAGTTTCTACACTATGAACCTAAGAAGAGTGGAAAGGCTTGCTGGGTGCTAGTGGCTCACGCCTGTAATCCTAGATACTCAGGAGGCTGGGATCGGAGGATCGTGGTTTGAAGCCAACTGGGCAAAAAAAAGTCCATGAGTCTCTTATCTCCAATAAATTATACCCCCCACCCCCCCAAAAAAAAACCCCAAACCAGAGGTGGCGCTGTGGCTCAAGAGGTAGAGTATTAACCTTGAGCAAAAGAAGCTCAGGGACAGTGCTCAGGCCCGAGTTCAAGCCCAGGACTGGAAAAAAAAGTGGAAGCGTTTGTCCAGGTGAGCAGACATCAGGCGCCTGGCCAGGTTCCCGGGAGAGAGCTCGAGGCCCCGTCCGGCGCATGCCCAGGTGAGCCTTCAGCTGCCGGGGCTCAACAACCGTCCTGGAAGGCGGTTGATTAACTTTCCGTGTATTGTGGAGAAGTCAAGTTACTTACAGCCAGACAGTTTTCCTTGAAATGAAATTTATTTTATTTGTATACCTATTAAGACCTTACTATCCCCCAATTTTTGTTACCATAAACAGCAACTTACAATAGTGTTCCTCAGTATGTGGGAAAACAGGAATGTTTGCAGCTTAGCAATTTAACAAGACAGAAATTTCACATATTCTTTCCCGGGAGATGTCATGCCCTCATTTTATAATTTGCTGAGATGCTAAAGTTTTTATTCCATAAGGTAAAATCGAAAAGAAACGGCTACAGCGCCACTGAAGATCCTGAGTACGCCGCACCTTCATAGACCTTCGAAGCGAGCACAGGAAGCCCGGTGGAAACCAGAAGGTTCCGTGAGCTTGTGCTGAAGAAGACGCGCTCCGTCTCCTCCTCTCATCACCTGTGGAATGTAAAGCCTTAGAAAGACGGGAGCAGCACCAGCTAATAGGCTTTTCACTGCATCTGCCGCTTTGCTGCCTGTGATGGGGGGGCCCCGTGCCTCTTCCAAGTAGGCAGAGTGCAGCTCCTGTCCTGCGCCAGTCCGTACGGAGTGCAGAGTGCTGAGATCTGGAAGGGCAAGCAGAACCCAAGGAACCACTGAGATCCAGGGGGCCATCAGGAAAAGCCCCGGCTCTAGGAAAGTTCCAGAAAGACTGAGAAAGTAGTGTGAGCCCATAATTCATTCGCGGTGTGAAAATAAATTCCAGGTGGACCAAAAAGTTCAGCATAGACGAGGAAGCCTGCACAGTACCAGCAGAACCCATGAGGGATATTTAAGAAGACAGAAACGGATCGCTTCAGATGTGCGTGTTTTCATTGTTGCTTGCCCGAAGGCCAATGAGTCACTAGAGTAATCACATAGAAGACAATTAATTGCCTTAAAATGTGAAGAGCTCCCAAAATCAAGAAGAAAAGGCCCACAGCTCAATGGAACAATAGGCATACAGTTGGAACCATTTTATGAAAATTCCAAATTGCTTTCAGACACGAGGAATCGTGGCTTCACTTTTAGGAAGGGAAGCGCTGAGCTGTCATTTTATACTCAATAAGATAGACAGTGATGGGAAATCCTGATAACGCTGCCCGGGGATGGGGGAGGAAGGCTGTCTTTGAACTGGTGGTAGCATGCAGACTGGTAATCTTCCAATCACGACCTCTGGCTCACCAGGTGGTCCAAGGCTGCATGCATGTGCTTCAGCTCCGTAATCTTGCTGCTAGGACGTTCTCTGCAGGATCTACTGTAGATGAAGTGCACTTTCCTGTAGAAGAGAAATGAATATTCTCAGTCCGGGACAGCGGCGCCTACTGTAGTGACACCAGCCGAACCCAGTCCTGTATTTATTATTTAGGCCTCTCCAGACCTGGTCTCAAAACTCAAAAAAGGAAGACAGGACAAAAGTATTCCTTTCCAGAGACAAGTTCGCCTCTGTAATATTCAAGAGGAAAAGGGCAGCCAGCCTCCCAGTGTGTGAGAGACACCTTGCAGCTACAAAGAAGTCAAAAGCACCTCATTAAAAATGCATCGTCAGGAGAAAGGAGGGCAATTATAAATCATATGATAGGAGTGATCGATATAATTAAGAAATGAATTCCCGGATGAAAAGACTAATGAGCAGCCCATCCCAGCAGCGCGGATATTGTATGGACCGATTAAATATTTATCGGGGGGTGGAGGAGGCTCAGGATTCCGGGGCCTGCGCGCTGCGTGTGGCGACTGCGGCCGCACTGTCCTCCAGGAGGCCGGCCCCCCCCCCCCGGGGAGCACGCCCGCCCCCCCGCTTCTGGGCTCACCTTCGCGGCGGGTGGCGGGGCCCCTGACCCCGAGGTGCCGGGCCCCGAGGCCGTGGCTTCCGTGGCCCGGCTGGGTGTCTCCAGGTGGCACAGATGCCCCGGGCCCCTGCTCTGCTCCCTCGGTCACTGGGGCCCCTGCCCTGCCCGCGGGGCCACCCTGGCGTCTGCCCGCGTCCCCAGGTCCCCAAGGACCAGCGGCGCCCGGGCCCTGCTCGTCACCGAGGAAGCGCGCCGAGGGGCAGGGCGGCTCACCACGGGCTGGCACAGCACGGTCGGGACAGGCCGGAGAGCGCAGCGCCCCGGGACAGGCCTTCCTCCAGCGTCCCCTGCCCCGGACTCCGGGTCCTCCTGCGCTGCCCCCCGCGGGCCGGCATCCGAGCCGGGGCCAAGCGCCCGCGCCCCGCGGAGGGCCTGGGCAGCGGGAAGGCGTCGAGGAGCCCCAGCTCCCCGTGGGGCAAACCAGGCAGCCACGCCCCGCGCGCGGCGCCCCAGCTCCCTTCCGTGGGGACGGACCGGGCAGTGGCCTTGCGCTTCTGTGCCTCTGCCCTGGCCTCCCTTCCCCGGCCTCCCCTTGGCGAGGAGAGTGCCGGTTTCCTCCGTCCCTTCGCCTCCCTCGGAGGGGGAGTCAGCGCCCGCGCCCCGGGCTCGGTGGGCTCTGAGGCCCACCTCGGTGGGGACGGGGAGGTCACCGGCCGCGGTCTCCGCGCGCACTAAGATGTCTGCCTCACAGACACGACAAATAAATAGAAATAAATAAATAAATAACGCCGCCCCCCCCCCAAAGTAACTCACAAACATTTTTGCAAATATAAAGTGTGTGAGCGATTGTATCCTGAGGGTACGGAATTAACTCGCACAATGATAATTTATATTTTATGTGAGTTTTATTTTTATACACCTGCTTTTCTTTGCAATTCATGAAAAAACATATTGATATCAAGGCAATTGTGCTGTCACGGAATTCATAATCCTAACTGCGAGCCTTTCACATCAATATGACATGTCTCTTTTATGCTAACTCCAGCAATTTAGAAAAAAATACAGGTTATAAACAGCTAATAAAACTCCCCCATTTGTGGGTCGGATACATTTTCTGTTGCGTGGAGTCCCGAAGTTCCGGGTGGGAACTTTCCTCGATGGGAAAGCGCATCAGGGTCCCGGGGAGGGAAGGGCGGGCGGGCGGGGCGCCCACCCACGCAGAAAGCCCGCCCCACGCACATTTCTGCGTGGCTACTTGGACAAGATTCGCCCTCGACTCGGTTTTGGGGCCCGGGGTGAGGGGTGCGGGATGGCTGTTGTAGCCCTGAAGTTGGCGCGTGCCGGGGGCGCAGAGTCCGGAGGGTCAGGAGCGGCCGGCCAGCTTCCTGCGGAGGCTCAGCGAGGACGGAGCCGGGCCACGGAGCGCGGCGCGGGGTCTGGGTGGGCGGAACGCACTGCGCACGCCGGGCCGCCTGTGATCTCACCCGCCGTGCGTGAGCCACCGCGCTCGTCCTCAGCTCGCGGGCAGCACCGGCGGCCGTGGGGGCCCGCGGGGGTCTCGGGGTGAGGCCCTCCTGAGGACGCCTTCCCGGGGGCCGCCGGGGTTCTGCCGTCACCTCTCTTCTCCCGGCCACGAGCCCGTGCCTCCCAAGGGCTTCAGCCCCGCGGCGCTCTGCCCTGTGTGTCCGCAGGCCTGGGCTGCACCAGAGAGGGACTGCTGGGGTCACCAACCACAGAGCGGGGGCGTCCTGACCCCCGTTCCACGCGCTCCCCTCCGTGACCCGTCCTGACTGTTCCGCGTGCTCCCCTCCGTGACCCGTGCTGACCCCCGTTCCACGCGCTCCCCTCCGTGACCCGTCCTGACTGTTCCGCGTGCTCCCCTCCGTGACCCGTCCTGACTGTTCCACGCGCTCCCCTCCGTGACCCGTGCTGACCCCCGTTCCACGCGCTCCCCTCCGTGACCCGTCCTGACTGTTCCGCGTGCTCCCCTCCGTGACCCGTCCTGACTGTTCCACGCGCTCCCCCTCCGTGACCCGTCCTGACTGTTCCGCGCACTCCCCTCCGTGACCCGTGCCGACCCCCGTTCCACGCGCTCCCGTGTCTGTGGCCCGCGGCTCCCTCCTGCTCCGTGGTGGTGGCGTCGGCAGGCGCCCGTGCTCCTGCTGCAGAGCGGGGAGTCCCTTCCACCCCCGCTGAGAGCAGCCTCCCACCCCGGGGCGGCCGGGCAGCGCCGGCGCTTTCCTGCTGTCTTAGGTAGGGCTGGTTTAGGACTGGGACGGGGCGAGGCTGGTGCTGCCCTCCACCCACTCTGCGCAGCGCTGCCCTCCACCCACCGTGCGCAATGCTGCCCTCCACCCACCGTGTGCAACACTGCCCTCCACCCACCGTGCGCAGCGCTGCCCTCCACCCACCGTGCGCAGCGCTGCCCTCCACCCACCGTGCGCAGTGCTGCCCTCCACCCACCGTGGCGCGGTGCTGCCCTCCACCCACCGTGTGCAGCGCTGCCCTCCACCCACCGTGCGCAACACTGCCCTCCACCCACCGTGCGCAGCGCTGCCCTCCACCCACCGTGCGCAGTACTGCCCTCCACCCACCGTGCGCAGTGCTGCCCTCCACCCACCGTGCGCAGCGCTGCCCTCCACCCACCGTGCGCGGTGCTGCCCTCCACCCACTCTGCGCAGTGCTGCCCTCCACCCACTCTGCGCCGTGCTGCCCTCCACCCACCGTGCGCAGCGCTGCCCTCCACCCACCGTGTGCAGCGCTGCCCTCCACCCACCGTGCACGGTGCTGCCCTCCACCCACTCTGTGCAGCGCTGCCTCCACCCACCGTGCGCAGTGCTGCCCTCCACCCACCGTGCGCGAGTACTAACTTCCACCCACTCTGTGTCAGTGCTGCCCTCCACCCACCGTGCGCAGTACTAACTTCCACCCACTCTGTGCAGTGCTGCCCTCCACCCACCGTGCGCAGTGCTGCCCTCCACCCACCTGTGCGCGGCGCTGCCCTCCACCCACCGTGCGCGGCGCTGCCCTCCACCCACCGTGCGCAGTACTAACTTCCACCCACCGTGCGCGGCGCTGCCCTCCACCCCACCGTGGCGCAGCGCTGCCCTCCACCCACTCTGCGCAGCGCTGCCCTCCACCCACCGTGCGCAGTGCTGCCCTCCACCCACCGTGCGCAGTGCTGCCCTCCACCCACCGTGCGCAGTGCTGCCCTCCACCCACTCTGCGCCGTGCTGCCCTCCACCCACCGTGCGCAGTGCTGCCCTCCACCCACTCTGCGCAGCGCTGCCTCCACCCACCGTGCGCAGTGCTGCCCTCCACCCACTCTGCGCAGCGCTGCCCTCCACCCACTCTGTGCAGCGCTGCCCTCCACCCACCGTGCGCAGCGCTGCCCTCCACCACCGTGCGCAGTGCTGCCCTCCACCCACCGTGCGCAGTGCTGCCCTCCACCCACCGTGCGCAGCGCTGCCCTCCACCCACTCTGTGCAGCGCTGCCCTCCACCCACCGTGCGCAGCGCTGCCTCCACCCACCGTGCGCGGTGCTGCCTCCACCCACTCTGCGCAGCGCTGCCCTCCACCCACCGTGCGCAGTGCCTGCCCTCCACCCACCGTGCGCAGTGCTGCCCTCCACCCACCGTGCGCAGTGCTGCCCTCCACCCACTCTGCGCCGTGCTGCCCTCCACCCACCGTGCGCAGTGCTGCCCTCCACCCACTCTGCGCCGTGCTGCCCTCCACCCACCGTGCGCAGCGCTGCCCTCCACCCACCGTGTGCAGCGCTGCCCTCCACCCCACCGTGCACGGTGCTGCCCCTCCACCCACTCTGTGCAGCGCTGCCCTCCACCCACCGTGCGCAGTGCTGCCCTCCACCCACCGTGTGCAACACTGCCCTCCACCCACCGTGCGCAGTGCTGCCCTCCACCCACCGTGCGCAGTACTAACTTCCACCCACTCTGTGCAGTGCTGCCCTCCACCCACCGTGCGCAGTACTAACTTCCACCCACTCTGTGCAGTGCTGCCCTCCACCCACCGTGCGCAGTGCTGCCCTCCACCCACTCTGCGCAGCGCTGCCCTCCACCCACCGTGCGCAGTGCTGCCCTCCACCCACTCTGCGCAGCGCTGCCCTCCACCCACTCTGTGCAGCGCTGCCCTCCACCCACCGTGCGCAGCGCTGCCCTCCACCCACCGTGCGCAGTGCTGCCCTCCACCCACCGTGCGCAGTGCTGCCCTCCACCCACCGTGCGCAGTGCTGCCCTCCACCCACCGTGCGCAGCGCTGCCCTCCACCCACCGTGCGCAGCGCTGCCCTCCACCCACTGTGCACAGATCTTTGTCTCCCACTCACTGTGCACAAATCTTCACCTCACACTCTTGGTGCACAGATCTGCTGTGTCTCACACAGTGCACAGATCTTCACCTCACACTCACAGTGCACAGATCTTCACCTCACACTCACCATGCACAAATCTTCACCTCACACTCACCGTGCCCAGATCCTCACCTCACACTCACAGTGCACAGATCTGCTGTGTCTCACACAGTGCACAGATCCTCACCTCACACTCACGGTGCACAGATCTTCATCTCACACTCGTGATGCACAGATCTTCACCTAACACTCACAGGTGCACTGATCTTCATCACACTCACGGTGCACAGATCTTCACCTCACACTCACGGTGCATGGATCTTCATCTCACCGGTGCACAGATCTGCTGTGCCTCACACAGTACACAGATCATCTCACACTCACGGTGCACAGGTCTTCACCTCACACTCACGGTGCACAGATCTTCACCTCACACTCACAGTGCACAGATCTTCACCTCACACTCACGGTGCACAGATCTTCATCTCACACTCGTGATGCACAGATCTTCATCTCACACGGTGCACAGATCTGCTGTGCCTCACACAGTACACAGATCATCTCACACTCACGGTGCACAGGTCTTTACCTCACACTCACGGTGCACAGATCTTCACCTCACACTCATGATGCACAGATCTTCACCTAACACTCACAGGTGCACCGATCTTCATCTCACACTCACGGTGCACAGATATTCACCTCACATGGTGCACAGATCTTCATCTCACACGGTGCACAGATCTGCTGTGCCTCACACAGTACACAGATCATCTCACACTCACGGTGCACAGGTCTTTACCTCACACTCACGGTGCACAGATCTTCACCTCACACTCGTGATGCACAGATCTTCACCTCACACTCACAGGTGCACCGATCTTCATCTCACACTCACGGTGCACAGATATTCACCTCACATGGTGCATAGATCTTCATCTCACACGGTGCACAGATCTGCTGTGCCTCACACAGTACACAGATCATCTCACACTCACGGTGCACAGATCTTCACCTCACACTCACGGTGCACGGGTCTTCACCTCACCCTCACGGTGCACAGTGCCGCTGTGTCTCACAGTCAGTGCAATCTCACTCGGGCCGCAGGTTGGCTGACTCTTGTGTCCTGCACGGGATTGAACGTGAGCACACTGTGGACAGCTGGAGACAGAGTGGCCAAGACGGGGAGGGACGAGCCTGGAGAGGCCCAGAGGTCAGGTGCAGAACGAATGGAGCAGCAGGTGGGTGGCGGGGGTCTCTGACCGCCACCACTGTCCTGCTTCCTGGAGCTGCCTTCCTTGCTAACGGAGCCACTGCTGCAAAGAGGAGACGATGGAGGAAAACGTTCCCACGCTATGCACCTGACGCTCAACCTTCACTTTCCTGGAGAGATAAAATGCACAGGAAAACAAAGGCCCACTCCTGTAGGAGATGTGCCTGGGGAACGAGCGAGGTCTCCAGCTGCTTGGGGGAAATGAAGGCCTCCAGCAGGCCGCGCAGTGCAGGCCGGGCCCGGCTGTGCGTGACCCCCCTGCTCCCCGCCCGGGGAGGCTCGGCCCGCAGCCCTGGGAATCCAGACCGACGCCCGCGCCCGCACGGGCGCCAACCTGCGGCCCTCGTCGGGACTCTCCCCCTGCCCCTGCCCCTGCCCGGGGCAACACGGTGTTCTTAGTATATTTTTAATTCTCTAATGTGTGACCCAGTGGCCCGTATCATCTTACAGAGAAAGAATGGAAAGGCGAGGCCCGGGCTGTGTGGCCAGTGTCCCAATATCCCCCCTGCCAGCCATTACATCACCAGATACTCTCTAAGAGGATTTTCAGCAGGCTTGCTTCGTTATTAAAATAGTAATTAATTTTTTCCTCTTCACAAAACCCAGGGACCTTCAGACGGCGGCCTCGGGAAGCGAGGGTGATCCCCCTTTGAAAGTGGCCTTTCTGGAAGCCATAATCGGCTCTCCAGCCCACAGTACACATGTTCCCCAGTAAATGTGATTAAAGAGCCACACAAAAACCCCCTTGCAGAAAATTAATTCAGTTTCCAGAATAAAAAGTCTGATAAAGTTGTGCGATGCTCCGGTGACAACACATAATAGAAGGGTAGAGTTTTATCCCTTGAAGGATAAGTGAACGGCCAGAAAGGTCTGGGAGTTCCCAGAGTAAAAACATCTGCTACAGCTAATTCACTTTGGCTTTTGCTTGTGAAATGCATGAGCCACCTCAGGCTGTGGAGTTTCAAACACCCTGGCGGGAGGTAGGTTCTCAGGCTGGGGCCTCGGGTCCACCGTAGCCACCTGGGGATTGAACCCGCTTCTCACTGGAGAACCTAGGACATCGCCTCAGCCTCTCCGGGGCCGACTCCAGGGGCCAGCGGGCGGCCGTGCTTCCTTCCGATGGTGTCTCGTGTGGCAGGCACGGTGCGGGCTGGCCCACCGTGCGGGAGCCTGGCCTGCTGGTCCCAGACTAGACTCGTGCTCTGTGAGCCGGAGGGGCCAGCCGCCTTTGGACCGGTCTTACGGAGGAAGGGAGAAAAGAGCTCTGAGGGCTCAGCGACGGGCGTGCGGGGGCGGACCAGAGCTGTGCGGGGCTGCCTTCTCCCTGCCGGGACCGCAGGGCTGGAGAAGCAGCCTGACGCCGTGGGTCCCCCTGCTGTGGTGACCGACTCTTGTCCCTTGAGCTGAAGGGTGTGGCTTACTAGGAGGTGAGATTCTGTAGATGATTTCACCAAGAATGGAGGAGACCTGGAGCCTCCACGAGAGCCGGTGACGTGGTCACACCGAGAGACCGGGGTCACCAGGAGCTCTGCTGATGGGACTGCTCACAGAGGAGGCCTGGAGACAGCAGGAACGTGGCACCCGTGGCCCTCCATGCCCAGAGGTGAGGATGGTCCCGGGATCACCGTCAACACTGATCTTGGGTGGTTGTTTCCTCACTAGGCTGGGACCAGGGCTGCTAAGACAGGGGCCGGCTTCCGAAGTGCAAAACAGAGAGGCCAGGACCTGGGGCAGCCTGCCCAAACCTGAGGCTCTTCCTCCAGGCTTGTACACTTCACCATGACCTGCGGAATCATCCGGAAGCCTCCACGATGCAAGGCTTTGTGGGCAAGCCTGTGCTGGGCCACACAGGGCCCTGGGTCTCCCTCCAGGGTGGGTCTGGGCTCCGCTAGCACAGGGGTACCCCCCGCGGGCACCACTGGCTGCTTCCGTCTCTCCGGCTTCCACCCCTAGTCTTTGGCCATAAAGAACTGCTCAGGTACGAGCCAAAGTGTCTGCTAGGGCGTGGGAAACGGAAACAAGAACGAGTCTGACTCCACACCCTTCGCCAATGACAGTGGTGCTCACGACGTTCTCATTAATACAAACACCTGCAGCATTCTCAGGAGACTCACGAGGCCACGCACCAAATGGCTTTTCGCGTAGCTTATTTCCTAAGGTCCAAGTCTCGCCTGGAGTTTCCTTATATTCTATCTAAGGAAATGAAGAGGCACCGAGCGAGCTGCATCGCTCACTGTGCCGGCTTCCGCGCTGGAGTCATCATTATTAGTATAATTTGAGTGAGAACGTGCTATTTCTCAGTAAGCTATGGTGCCTGAACCTCGCACATTCAAACACGATGATTATCAGCAATCATCCACTTGAAATCCCTCCAAGTGTTCGTGTCAGCGGGGAGAATGCGGGATGGGGACACGGTGCGCGTGTGCGCGTCCTGCCCGTGTGGGGGGCCTGGGTTGGGCACCTGGGAGCGAGTCCCACGTTTCATAGCTGGTGTAGTAAGTTGACTGACCTTCGTGAGCATCTGCGGCGTCCTTGGGAGAGCTCCAGGGGCAGCTGGAGGCCGGGACGGCCCGCGCCAGCCATGCCAGGCGGGACCCAAGGCTGCAGTGCCCGCAGCTTTGCAGAGCAGCCTTGGGACCCCCGCAGCCTGCATCCCTCCAGGACATGTGTCCTCTCCACCCTCAGACCAGGACATGTGTCCTCTCCACGCTCAGACCAGGACATGTGTCCTCTCCACGCTCAGCCCTGGCCTGTCACCTCCACGCTCAGCCCTGGCCTGTCACCTCCACGCTCAGCCCTGGCCTGTCCTCTCCACGCTCGGCTCCTGGCCTGTCGCCTCCACGCTCAGCCCTGGCCTGTCCTCTCCACGCTCAGTCCTGGCCTGTCACCTCCACGCTCAGCCTGGCCTGTCACCTTCATGCTCAGCCCTGGCCTGTCACCTCCACGCTCAGCCCTGGCCTGTCCTCTCCATGCTCAGTCCTGGCCTGTTACCTCCACGCTCAGCCCTGGCCTGTCACCTCCACGCTCAGCCCTGGCCTGTCCTCTCCACGCTCAGTCCTGGCCTGTCACCTCCACGCTCAGCCCTGGCCTGTCCTCTCCACGCTCAGTCCTGGCCTGTCACCTCCACGCTCAGCCCTGGCCTGTCACCTTCACGCTCAGCCCTGGCCTGTCACCTCCACGCTCAGCCCTGGCCTGTCACCTCCACGCTCAGCCCTGGCCTGTCCTCTCCACGCTCAGCCCTGGCCTGTCGCCTCCACGCTCAGTCCTGGCCTGTCCTCTCCACGCTCGGTCCTGGCCTGTCACCTCCACGCTCAGCCCTGGCCTGTCACCTCCACGCTCGGCCCTGGCTTGTCTTCTCCCTGCTCAGTCCCCCGCAGGCCCGTTCAGCACGGTTCCCCTGCGGAGCAGGTCCGTCTCAGGGTGCGGACAGTTGGGCGTTTCCCCCGCCTGAGGCCAGCGCAGCTTTGCCGCTCGCTGGCTGGGTCTGCAGTCGGCCCCTCTTCACCTGGCTGCCGGGCACCTGACGCTTGGTGTTGAGGCCTGGAGCCCAGGACACAGTGACTCTGGGTGGCGGGCTCTAACGTTGTCACTTGAGTGTTTTCTCCCTTATCTAAAATCGGGCGGGCCGGGTGGGGCGGGAGAGACGGGGAGATGCACTGATTGAGGTGAGTTGGATTGAGACCCCCCTCGTACAAGGATAACGTAAGGATAACGTTAAAAAGAAAACACACAGCCGAGAGGTTGGCTGTCGAGCCTTCCAGCGTTGCGTTTCTTTGATCCAGAACGGGGTGAGCACGGCGACTCTCCACCAGCGGGGATCAGAGGGAAGTGTCCCTTTAAGGCTGGGCTCTGTCCCTCTGGAGCAGCCCCATTCAGGGTCTGCAGGTATGGGGCCGTGGTTCAATTACACATGGGCCAAGATGAAAGGACAGGAAATGGCTGTCATGGCCTCAGAGGAAATATTTGCTAGGAAAAGGAGCACACCAGCAAATAAAGTGCTAATTAGTGTCCAATTCCCGGCTGATAAACAGACCATAGCAGCGGCAGGGCACAGCCCCCTGGCTGGCCTCTGGCAGGGGGGGGTGGGGGGAGGGCGGGGGGGGGGGACGAGGATGGGTGTCAGCTGGACAGCCTGCTCTTGGCCTGTGGACCGAGCGGTGGCGGGACAGGGACTCCGAGCTCGCGTCTGTGGCGGCCGGGGTGTGGATTTCCAGATCGTTTTCCCGGGGAGGCCCCGAGGCCTCCTCCCGCGCCCGGGAAAGCGCTTGGCCGTGCCCCGGGGCACTGCCGTTCTCGCGTGGGCGCAGCCTTCGAGCCCCCCTTGGTGTTCCTGGATGTTTACGCAGGCCGCAAAGGAAAGTGGGCAGTGTTTAAAAATAAGAGCAGAAGCAAAGCACTGATAGGCGCGCAAGGAAGGCACTGCTGTTCCAGATGCTCTTCCTCCTCTCCTGTTGGCGGTGGGGTGAGGGAGAGGAAGGGCGGGGGGCACGTGCGTTCTCTGACACGCGCGTTTCGCCTTCCACCACCACGGGTCTGACTCAGGTGTCACGCGGGACAGCCTACCTGCGGTCCGGGCGTCCCCAGCTGCCAGGCTGCTGTCATCCCCGAGACCTCGCCGCCCGTCCCACTCGCCCCTCCCCCCATGTGGGGCCGTGCCCTCCTTGAACCCGCTCCGGGGCTGGGCCACACCGGACCCACGCATGCCCCGCAGGCCGGGTCCCGCTTGGGGCGACGCGCAGGCCCGTCCTTCCGGTGCGGAGCCCCGGAGCTGTGGGCGAGAGCCTCCTGCCCGCCCCGGGCTCGGCGAGGCCCCGCTCCGGCTCCCGGTGCCGCGTCTCCGGGAGCGTGCTGCCGGGAACAAAGGAGAGCCTCCGTCAGCCAGGAGATGTCACGGTAATTGTTTCTGGTGTGAGGCATCTGAGAGTCGTGTTCAAGGTGGAGTTTTTGGGAGGTGCTGATGAGTGAGTGCTAGAAATAATCATCTGACACGAAGCCTTTGTGATCGGACCCGGGGAGCGTCGGGGGAGAGAGTGGGGAGTCGTGAACGCGCGTCTTTTAGCATGTAAATGACAGAAAAATTATTCATCTATACCTATAATCAAACTACAAGTTTAATAGATAATGAAAACGCACACAAAAACTATTAAAATGACACCGGGAATATGGCTTCCACCAACAAAAGGCAGACACTCGCTGGAGGCTGGAGAGCCGAACAAAACGCTGCTATTGTGTGCGCCCGGCCCAGCCCCGGCCCAGCCCCGGCCCAGCCCCGGCCCAGCCCCGGCCCAGCCCCGGCCCAGCCGCTGCCCAGCCCCTGCCCAGCCCCGGCCCAGCCCCGGCCCAGCCCCGGCCCAGCCCGGCCCAGCCCCGGCCGCGGGGCCTCCGCACAAGCCAGGCCAGGGCAGAGCACGCTCGCTTTCACACTGACGACTTGAGTCGCGAAGTGTCGCCCCCCCCCCCCCCCCAGCAGCCTAGGAACAGTCTCGGATCAGAAACGACTAGAGCAAACGGTCAGGTGTCTGTCCCTCCCCCACCCCCGGAACCGGGCCGCAGAAGGAAGGAACCAGAATCCCCTCCCATCGCCCCTCCGTTCTGCCTCACCCGGGTAGCAAACGAGAGTCCAAATGGCAGGCGGACGCGCCTGCTCTCCGCACCTCCATCCCGGCTCCGCAAGCCCGCTTCCCCCACGAGACGCTCGGCGTCCACACCCACCGGCTCCCGTCCCTCCGTGGACCTCAGGCGGAGGCTCTGCCCCGCTCCTGCCCTGCGGGCCCTGGGGCCCCGCAGCGGGCTGAGCACGGTCGCTCGGGGGGGAGGGCCGTGGCGCGGGACCTGCCAAAGGGCATTTACAGAAGGGGGTGCAGCCGAGGTCACCGCGAGAGAGAGGCGGGACCCGGGGGCCTCGGGTCTGAGGGCGCAGCTCTGTGAAGGAGTCACGGAGGAGGGACCCCGGGCGCGGGGCGGGGGCGCAGACCAGAGCGGGGCCGCGGCTGAGGAGCAGCTCTGCCTGCAGAGGGGCAGAGCCAGGAGACCCGCCACTGCGGGGGCCCGGCCCCGCCTGCGCCCCAGGCTCCTGGGAAAGGACTTGATTGAATTCCAGTCTTTAAATGGAGGCAGGGCTGAGGGAGAGGAGGGAGGACAGGAGGTAGGGAGGGCTGGAGGGGGGAGGGTTGAAAGTGAGGGAGGGAGGGCTGGAGAAGGAGGGAGGACTAGGGGAGAGGGAGGGAGGGAGGGCTGGAAGGAGGGAGGACTGGGGAGAGGGAGGGAGGGGAGGGCTGGAAGGAGGGAGGGCTGGGGGAGAGGGAGGGAGGGCTGGAAGTGAGGGAAGGGGTCTGGAAGGAGGGAGGAAGGGCTGGAGGAGAGGGAGAGAGGGCTGGAGGGGGAGGGTTGGAAGTGAGGGAGGGAGGGCTGGGGGAGAGGGAGGGAGGGAGGGCTGGAAGGAGGGAGGTAGAACTGGGGAGAGGGAGGGAGGGCTGGGGGAGAGGGACGGAGGGCTGGAGGCAGGGTTGAAGTGAGGGAGGGGCTGGAAGGAGGGAGGAAGGGCTGGGGGAGAGGGAGGGAGGGGCTGGGAGGGGCGAGGGTTGGAAGTGAGGGAGGGAGGGCTGGAAGGAGGGAGGAAGGGCTGGGGGAGAGGGAGGAGGGCTGGAGGGGCGAGGGTTGGAAGTGAGGGAGGGAGGGCTGGAAGGAGGGAGGAAGGGCTGGGGGAGAGGGAGGGAGGGCTGAGGGGGGAGGGTTGGAAGTGAGGGAGGGAGGGCTGTAGAAGGAGGGAGGGCTGGGGGAGAGGAGGGAGGGCTGGAGGGAGGGAGGGAAGGTGGGAGGAAGGGTGAGGGAGAAGCCCTCAGGTCTCCCGGGCTGCAGCCTCTGGGTCGCCTGCGGTCCGCCCTGTGCCCCGGCCCCGGGGTCAGAGCTGGGTTCCCGCGGGGTGCCTGGCGGCCTCTCTCCCTGGACCGTGGTCCTGGCCGAGGCGACCCCAGACTTCCCCCTCTGTCCTCGGTGCTCCTGTGATGGAAGCAGCCGGCAGGGGGCGGGGCGCAGGCTCTGCGCAGGGCTGATGGCCGGGGGCCCCCGTCCCCCTCCCTCCACCATCTCCGGGCAGACGTCTGGAGCCATTTCTGCATTTCCCACTCTGCGAAGTCTCCCGTGGAATATTCTAAGAGGGAAGTGTGGGAAGATGGCGGGGGCTTGCTGGGTGGGGGCAGCGCCCGCCCGCCGGCCCCGGGAGGCCGCGAGAGCCGGAGCTCCCGTGCGGCGTCCGGGCTGGAGCGGACGGCTTGCCCGGCGGAGGTGACCGCGGCGTCGCCCTTCCTCCCCGCCTCGCCGGGGCAGACCGGGCGTCGGAAGGCAGGCCGTGGGCTCTTGCGTCTCCCCCACCTGACTCTTCTCCACCTCGGGTGCAGAGGGAGCGGCGCCCGGCCGGCCCTGGCCACGCGGGGCCTCTGCCTGCTGCCCCGCCGCTCCGCCTGCGGGCTGCAGGTCCATCCGGAGTGGACTCGCCCTGCAGCCTGTCCTGTCTGCCCTCCCCCCCCCCCCGGCAGCGGCTCCAGAGCCAGGCAGGGGTGCGGACCAGGCCCGCGGGCCGGGTGCGCGGGCTCGCCCGCTCCTTCCCTGCAGGCCTCTTTTACGGCATGCCGGGGCTCGAGTCTCGCCGGGGCCTCGCTCTTGTGCGGCGGGGCTGGCGTCCTCCTGGTGGGTGGGGATGGTGGCCTCTGGTGGCCCCCAGCGCTGGGCCCCCCTGGATGGGACTTCAAACCACCTCTCCAGTGAGGCTTAGAAACGGGCTCCTTCTCCCCAAAGGGAGAGGGAGACGCCACAGCGTTCCCCGTCGCGCCGGCTCTCCCCCTGGGCCCTGCCCGCGGCCGGCCCTCCTGTCCTGCGCCTGGCGGCCGGGCCGGGGCCCGCGGGCAGGTGCGGGGACGCGCCTCGTCCGGGCTGGGAAGCTGGCAGGTCCCGAGGTGCCACCTGGCCCGGGGGGGGGGGGGGGGCCGTGCCTCAGTTGCACGTGTGGGGACAGCCCGCGGGGTGAGGTTGGAGTCTCGCGTCTGCAGCTGTGCAGTTTCCACGATGACCCAGCGCGCGCGCTCCGTGCACGAGGCCCGGGCCGGGAGGGAGCCAGGCCCTGGGCGCGCGTCCGCGTGGGCCGCGGGCCACGGGCCCCTCCCGGGAGCTCGCCAGGGAGATGGCCGGGGCTAGCTTGGGCACGCAGCGCCACCACCTGGCCGGCGGCAGCCCCGCAGGCTGGAGCCCTGGCCCCACCACTGTTGATGGCTGAGTAGTTGTCCAGCCTGTCTGTGGATGTCAGGAGACGCAGAGCCACCCCTCCCCCCCCCCCCCCCCTGCCTGGGAGGGCGGCCGCAGTGTGCAGACAGCACTGTCCCCAGCCGTGGCGTGGGCTCTCAGGGGGCCAATCCTGTGGGCGCTTGGCCTGAGGAGGAGGAGGAGGAGGAGGAGGGGGAGGGGGGAGGGGGGAGGAGGAGGGGGAGGGGGAGGAGGAGGGGGGAGGAGGAGGAGGAGGGGGAGGGGGAGGAGGAGGAGGGGGGAGGAGGAGGGGAGGAGGATGTCTCTGGGCTTCCCTGGGGGATGGGTCCCCGGATGCCATCCAGATGACCACAGCGCGGAGGGGCAAGGGAGGGGCAGGCGGAGCGCCCTCGAGGCCAGAGGAACCGACCCGCCCCAGGGCCTCCCTGGGGCAAGGGCAGGGCCGTGGGGAGCAGCCACGGTCTCAGGGCAGCCCCAGGCCTGGGGCGTCTTCTACCTTCTCTGGGCGGCCGTCTCAACCCTGCAGCCTGTCGCACGCAGGTGAGGGACAAGTGACAAGGCCCACGAACAGCCGCAGGGGGAGCCGAGCCCCGACGCCGAGCGGCCTCTACCTGAGGGGGCCCAGCTGCGCTAGCCCCGCGTGGGCTCCGTGCATGGACAGCCATCCGCTAGCCGCTGCCTGCGGGTGCGTCCGGCAGGTGGCCAGGGCCCCCGGCCTCTGCCTCTGTTGTGTGGGTGTGGTCCTGGGTGTTAAGTGGCAGGCTCCTGACCCCCACCAGTGGGCCTGTGGACTTCAGAAGCGCGGTCCTGACCCGCTGCAGTCGGGCGCCCTCCCTGGGCTGCTCTGGGCACAGCCTCCTCCCCGGGGTGGGGGGGGGCCACAGTCTCCCGGGGCAGAGCCCGGCCGGCCTCCCCACCCCCAGCCTCATCTGCAAGAAGCTGGCATTTTCCATTCCTTCAGCTACCTAGAAAAAGGCTCTATTAATATAAATTGTTAATGAGGACTGCGATCATCATTTTGTGTTCCATGCAGATTAGTCATTTGAACCTTGTTCTTCTTAGCAGTAGAAGGAAACTGAAGAAAACAACATGGTTTCTCTCATAAATTATCGAAGGGCTCAGTCGGTGTTATTACCATAGAAGATGCAGATCAAGCATTAGTGTGGAAAAAATAAGATAGCAGTCAATCCCAAGTAGATAATCAGAAGCCAGCATCTATGCGACAAGATGTTGCCCTGCCCTAATCCATCACCCTGCGGGAGACGGGGCTGGAAGGGCCTGGTTCTGGGGGCCCAGACCCCGAGCATTTGCAGAGTGGCCCCAAGTCTATTATCCAAATAACTGCCTCCCATGACCTCACCTTTTATGTGATGGGCCCTTCCCCTTCCACTAATAAATAAGCTACTCTAAAAATCAACAGCATTGAACGATAACCACATTCAACAAACTCCATGTACTGAAAGTGTGTGACTTGGCAAGCGTGACGCCTAAGGCATGGTGGTGGTGGGGGGGGTCAGGTCTCCGGGGGCGTTTGTGCGCTCCCGTGGTCTCCTCTCCTGTCCCAGAATACCTCGCAGGTGACACGAGGCCGTTTGCCTCTCCTACAACGTGATGCATGCGCACGGACGCAGACAAGGGGGCTTAATTTGCCCACCGCTCTGTCCTCTGTGCGTTGCTTATTCTTCTCCATTGCGGAGCGCCATTCCCTTGTGCAGAGGAGCTTGCTTACCATCGGCGGGTGGGGACCTGGGTCCTTTCCAAACGTGGCTATAGCAAACAGAGCAGAAAGGAACGTTTACCTATCCCTCTTTGTATGCATGTATTTGCTTATTTCCCTTGGGTAAATATATAGGAATGGAGAAGCTGGATTATGCGGTAGCTGTACAATTACGTGTGTGTGTGCGCGCACGTGCACGCGTGCATGTGTATACGTGCACGTGCCGCACAGGGTGAGCTCAGGGCCTGGACGCCATCTCTTCGCTTTTTGCAAGGCTGGTGTTCTACCACTTGAGCCACAGCTCCACTTTTGTGTTTTGGTTTGCCCTTCCTAGCAGCCCTTGGCGATCAGACCTGCCCTTGGGTTTTCTCCATCCTCCTGTGGAGTTGATTTGCATTTCCTTCCTCAGTGACAGCCTGCTTTTTTCCTAGTGAGCTTGGAAATGGAATCTCAAGACTTTCCTCCCTGAGCATGACCGGTGCACTTGCTTACATGTTTTCTTATTACTGGGTTTTAGAATTCTTTATTTTGAGTACAAGTCTTCTATGTCAGTGGTTCTGTGGTTGCTCCTGCCCCTTTCTTGTTTCCCTCCTCCCCCTTCCTCCTCTTCCTCCCTCCTTCCTTCTCTCCCTCCCTCCTTCCCTTCCTTCTCTCCCTCCCTCCCTCTTTCCTTCTCTTCCTCCCTCATTCCTTTTCTCCCTCCCTCCTTCCTTCCTTCTCTCCCTCCCTCCTTCCTTCCTTCTCTCCCTCCCTCCCTCCCTCCCTCCTTCCTTCTCTCCCTCCCATCTTCTCTCCTCTCTCCTACCTCCCACTTTTTCAGCAGTGTTTGCTCAAGAGCAGAGGGCTTTACTTTTATGAAGTGCATGTTGTTAAATTGTTTCTTCAGGAAACATATTTTGGCAGTCTCTGTCAGAAATATTTGTCCAGTTCAAGGATAATATTTGTCCAGTTCAAGGATACAGTTTTCCCCTACACGGTTTGTAGGTTTAGTGGTGGTTCGGATTTGAGTTGTGACATCAGTACCACACACATAGTTACAGCTAACCTGAAATGTGTGACAATGGTCTTTTTATTTTTGGTCCTATTTCTAATGGCCCCCCTGTATCTGCGTTCTGCAATCCCAGACTCTTTTAGTTATTGATGCTAGGCATAATTGCCCATTCAGAAATCGCAAACCCCATCATACAGCAGGTGCTTCTGAAAGTTTAGTCTGGTGTGGCGTGTGCGTGTGTGTGCGTGTGTGTCTGTGTGTGTGTGTTTGCATGTGTGTGTCTGGGTGTGTGTGTTTGCATGTGTGTGTCTGGGTGTCAGGGCTCCTCACTGGGCCTCCCCACACTGGCTGGTCCTTCCGCCTGCTCCCACCTGCTCCCCCTGCCTATGCCGGCCCGGAGTCCTAGCTCCCTCCACCTCCCGCCCTCCCCCCTGCCTCCGCCCCCCACCCCCCTGCGTCCCAGCCCCCACCACCTCCCGCCCTCCCCCTGCCCCCGCCCGCCCCGCTCGCGCCGCCCCGCGCCCCAGGCCGGGAGGACAGGCATCTGGGTGGCTCCATCTCCGCGCTGCCCCCGCAGGAGAAGCAACAAGCGCGCACCTGAAGCTGGAATTATGACTCGAACACATCATTTTCATTTTAATTGCAAGATCAATGCAGAATGACGGAACCGATCGCCCCCCACCTGCGTGGGTAAGGGTCCCAGCAGACAGGTCTGAAGGTAGCGGTGATATCGATTTATTAGCAAGGTGTACTCACAAGAATTTGGAAATAAAAGGTCCTCACACGAAAGGATTGTGAGGTGATTGCCTTAAAATATAATCCATATTGGGAATTAATGGCATACTATGTAATTTGGAGCAGCTAGTTAATTTGATAGAATCATTTTGTCAGAATTTCTAGGAAAATTATGCCTTAAATCTTCTTAAATGTTCAAAACACTTTAAAATATTTGAGAAACATCCAGCTGTGTGGAGATTACTGTACGAAATTAGCTCGCCAATTTCCCCTCCATTATGGAGGGGCACGCGCGCGTGCACACAAACCTCCTCCCCACTCCGGTCAGGCACAGCTGTGGACGGCTCGACGGGGCTCCAGCACCTGGGTGGCCGGCATCGCGCTGGCTCCGCTGGTCCAGAGGGCTGAGGTCAGGGCTGAGGTCAGGTGTGCTCTGAGGTCAGGGCTGAGGTCAGGTGTGCTCTGAGGTCAGGGCTGAGGTCAGGTGTGCTCTGAGGTCAGGGCTGTGGTCAGGGCTGAGGTCAGGTGTGCTCTGAGGTCAGGGCTGAGGTCAGGTGTGCTCTGAGGTCAGGGCTGTGGTCAGGGCTGAGGTCAGGTGTGCTCTGAGGTCAGGGCTGAGGTCAGGTGTGCTCTGAGGTCAGGGCTGTGGTCAGGGCTGAGGTCAGGTGTGCTCTGAGGTCAGGGCTGAGGTCAGGTGTGCTCTGAGGTCAGGGCTGAGGTCAGGTGTGCTCTGAGGTCAGGGCTGAGGTCAGGTGTGCTCTGAGGTCAGGTGTGCTCTGAGGTCAGGGCTGAGGTCAGGTGTGCTCTGAGGTCAGGGCTGAGGTTAGGTGCTCTGAGGTCAGGGCTGAGGTCAGGTGTGCTCTGAGGTCAGGGCTGAGGTCAGGTGTGCTCTGAGGTCAGGGCTGAGGTTAGGTGCTCTGAGGTCAGGCTGAGGTCAGGTGTGCTCTGAGGTCAGGGCTGAGGTCAGGTGTGCTCTGAGGTCAGGGCTGAGGTCAGGTGTGCTCTGAGGTCAGGGCTGAGGTTAGGTGCTCTGAGGTCAGGGCTGAGGTCAGGGCTGAGGTCAGGTGTGCTTTGAGGTCAGGGCTGAGGTCAGGTGTACTCTGAGGTCAGGGCTGAGGTCAGGGCTGAGGTCAGGTGTGCTCTGAGGTCAGGTGTGCTCTGAGGTCAGGGCTGAGGTCAGGGCTGAGGTCACGTGTGCTCTGAGGTCAGGGCTGAGGTCAGGTGCTCTCTGAGGTCAGGGCTGAGGTCAGGTGCTCTCTGAGGTCAGGGCTGAGGTCAGGTGTGCTCTGAGGTCAGGGCTGAGGTCAGGGCTGAGGTCAGGTGTGCTCTGAGGTCAGGGCTGAGATCAGGGCTGAGGTCAGGGCTGTGGTCAGGGCTGTAGTCAGGGCTGAGGTCAGGTGTGCTCTGAGGTCAGGGCTAAGGTCAGGTGTGCTCTGAGGTCAGGGCTGAGGTCAGGTGTGCTCTGAGGTCAGGGCTGTGGTCAGGGCTGGGGTCAGGGCTGTGGTCAGGGCTGAGGTCAGGTGTGCTCTGAGGTCAGGGCTGAGGTCAGGTGTGCTCTGAGGTCAGGGCTGAGGTCAGGTGTGCTCTGAGGTCAGGGCTGAGGTCAGGTGTGCTCTGAGGTCAGGGCTGTGGTCAGGGCTGAGGTCAGGTGTGCTCTGAGGTCAGGGCTGAGGTCAGGTGTGCTCTGAGGTCAGGGCTGTGGTCAGGGCTGAGGTCAGGTGTGCTCTGAGGTCAGGGCTGTGGTCAGGGCTGAGGTCAGGTGTGCTCTGAGGTCAGGTGTGCTCTGAGGTCAGCGCTGAGGTCAGGGCTGAGGTCAGGGCTGAGGTCACATGTGCCTCTATGGCCGTGTCCCTTTCTCAGGCGTGTAGGAAAGTCTCAATGCACTCTCCAGTGCCAGAGATTTTCTACATCCCACCAGAGGAACATTCATATTCCTGCTGCCTCTAGCCTGTCCCTCACCCCACTGCTGCCTCCGGGACTGTCCCCCTCACCCCACAGCTTCCTCTAGGACTGTCCCCTCACCCCACAGCTTCCTCTAGGACTGTCCCCTCACCCCACAGCTTCCTCTAGGACTGTCCCCCTCACCCCACAGCTTCCTCTAGGACTGTCCCCCCCACCCCACAGCTTCCTCTAGGACTGTCCCCTCACCCCACAGCTTCCTCTAGGACTGTCCCCCCTCACCCCACAGCTCCTCTAGGACTGTCCCCCCTCACCCCACAGCTTCCTCTAGGACTGCCCCCCTCCCCCATCGCTGGGTGCAGCGCCACTGCACAGCCCATCTGGCTCTCAGTTGAGTGGCGTAAAGGCAGTGTTTGCGTCCAGCTCAGTTGACTTAGGCTGAGCTTCAAATCCAGTACAGACAGTGCCTGGTTCTGGGTGGAGCAGAGAATCTGTTCTGTGGCCAGCAGGGTTATTGCCCTCCACGGCAAACTGCCTCGGAGCCTTTGCTACAGGCTGGTGGATGCCCTGCTGGGCCAAGGAGCAATGGGAATACCCTGGTCACGAGTTCCAGTCCAGCCACGAGGCGGGTTCCCTCTGGCTCACGGTGCCGGGGCTCTAGGAGTCTTCGGTCATTGTAGAGGAGTGTGGTGTGGTAGCCAAGGCTTGGCCAGGCTCCTGAGCTGGTCTCTCCCAGACCCCAGGCTGCTTTTCTACCTTCCATTCATCTCCCTCGCCATGACCCGATGCCTCTGCCCATGCCCACCCCCCCTCCCAGAGGAGAGGCAGCTAGATTTCACGCTCCCCTCATCGTTGTGGATCACAAGAAACAGAACTCGATTCATCTGTGGCCCATCCGGATAGAGTCACATGTGGCTCCTGGAGGTTAGTCATGCCCTTGGTGGACTTTTGCCTACACTGAGTGAGAGGTGCGCCAATCCTGTTTCAGGTGCCTTCTGGCATCCCAGTGAATGGTGTGTACATCTGGTTTGGGCAAAAGGCCACCTCCCAATGGCCCGGCCAGCACGCCAGCAATGAACATGCTTTTCTGGACCCTGAGAAGAACAACGCCTCACACGTGATGTCCAGCGCTCCGTGGTCCACGCGTGACGTCCAGCGCTCCGAGGTCCACGCGTGACGTCCAGCGCTCCAAGGTCCACGCGTGACGCCCAGCGCTCTGTGGTCCACGCGTGACGTCCAGCGCTCCATGGTCCACGCGTGACGTCAGCGCTCCGAGGTCCATGGCAGGGACGTCCAGCGCTCCGTGGTCCACGGGTGACGTCCAGTGCTCTGAGGTCCATGGCAGGGACGTCTGGTCTTGGCAGGTCTGTGGACAGGAAGGGTCCAGCGCTCCGAGGTCCATGGCAGGGACGTCTGGTCTTGTCAGGTCTGTGGACAGGAAGGGTCCAGGGCGGTGTTAGGTCCCCAGCACCATCCCACCCCACTCCAGGACGCTCGTCCCCTGTGCCCAGCAGGCCCCGCCGTGGCCATGCCGTGTCCTCTGCAGCCGTCTGTGAAGAGCAGTGGCTGGGTTGAGGATGTGAGTGCTCCCTCCGTCTCCCGTGGCAGCCTGTGCTCCGTCCTGGTCCTGGCTGTCTCCTGGGGACAGGGTGAGGGCGGGAATCCGTGAGGGGGGTCCTGCATGGCTGCGGTGTGGCCACAGTTCCTCAGGACCAGGAGGCCCCCCCTCCGGGGCATGGCAGGCCCTGTGCATGCGGGGCGCCGCCAGGCCCAGGGCTGACGGGGCTGGGTTCGAGGAGGGTCTTCCACACCTGGGCAGCCATGGCGGCGTCCCCTCTGGCTAGAGAAGGAAACGGAGGCGGAAACGTGGGCGTGGCCTCCCTAAGCCCCGTCCCTCACCTCCGCGCCCGCAGGGAGAGGTGGAGGCAGGCCAAGGTGTGCCAGGCCCCTTTCTTTTCTCTGCTTCTGTGCATTTGGTTTGTGACGTTTGTCCCGGGATAGCTTCTTTTATTTTCAAAATACGACTGTTTGTCTTGCTGTTTGGGTCGCATCGCGTGCGCTAACCAGTGTTTGGCAGCCAGCAGTGCACCTGCTAATTTCAACAGTTCCAGTTTCCAGTTTCCGGCAACTTCTATGATGCCCAGCAACATGAACTTGACACGCGTTCTGTTAAAATACCCATGGAAACACACTATGTACAGTGGAGGACCTTCCTTGCCATTGCCAAATCAACTCATTTCCACGGATGTGTATTGTCAAAAACATTAAAAAATTATGAAGTAGGAACCTGGCAGTTTCTGTAACTCTGTGGTCGTCCCCTAAATTGTTGGAATCACTTGGAAATGGGCATTTAAACTATTCTTATTACAGAGCAGGAAGCATGCATTCCCCCCACTTACAGTGGAATGATGAAGCTGGTTTACAGTAAAATGGGAATTGGGTGGGGGCCGTGGTGGGGGCTGTGGGTTGGTGGGGGCTGTGGGTGGGGCCGTGGGTGGGTGGGGCCTGTGGGTGGGTGGGGCCCGTGGGTGGGTGGGGGCTGTGGGTGGGGCCTGAGGGTGAGTGGGGGCTGTGGGTGGGTGGGGCCCGTGGGTGGGTGGGGCCGTGGGTGGGGCCCCGTGGGTAGCGCCCGTGGTGGGTGGGGGCTGTGGGTGAGTGGGGGCTGTGGGTGGGGCTGTGGGTGGGTGGGAGCTGTGGGTGGGGGCGGTGGGTGGGGCCGTGGGTGGGGCCGTGGGTGGGGCCCGTGGGTGGGGCCCGTGGGTGGGTGGGGGCTGTGGGTGGGGCCGTGGGTGGGTGGGGCCCGTGGGTGGGTGGGGCTGTGGGTTGGGCTGTGGGTGGGGCCGTGGGTGGGGCCCGTGGGTGGGTGGGGGCTGTGGGTGGGGCCCGTGGGTGGGTGGGGGCTGTGGGTGGGGCCGTGGGTGGGTGGGGCCCGTGGGTGGGTGGGGGCTGTGGGTGGGGCTGTGGGTGGGGGCCGTGGGTGGGTGGGGCCCGTGGGTGGGTGGGGGCTGTGGGTGGGGCTGTGGGTGGGTGGGGGCTGTGGGTGGGTGGGGGCTGTGGGTGGGTGGGGCTGTGGGTGGGGCCCGTGGGTGGGTGGGGGCCCGTGGGTGGGTGGGGCCCATGGGTGGGTGGTGGCCTCACCCCCGCCCTGGGCGGCTGGTGTCGGCCGTGCCTGACGCTCCTTCCAGACACAGGCTCCCTGGTGGAGGGGTGGCTTGGTGGAGCAGAGCCGCTCCACGCTCAGGCCGCTGCGTGGTGTCCGCCTTGAACCCGCAGTGAGGGCCGCGGGCTTCGTCGGGTGCCGAGCCGTGGGGAGCAGCGTTGGAAAGCGAGGCGCGCTCGGGGAGAGGCCCGGCGGTTGTGGGTCGGCTCTGCAGACGCCCGGCCGGGCTCGCGGGGCCCTGTGCCCCGCACACTCGCACGCGCGCCGCCCTCGGCGTCCCGCCGTGGCTCCTTGGTGTGGCGTAGGTGTGCGCGAATTCAGGGTGGACACTCCCGGGGGGCCACTGCCGGGGGGCTGAGCGCCCACGCAGGGTCTCCTTGCATGTCCTGCAGCCCTCCGGGGTCCCCCCGGGGTCCTCCCGGCGTCGTGCGCCCCTGGAAGCCTCAGGGTTGGCTCCGGCTCCTGCCCTCCGCTGGCGGGGCCTCCGTCCCTGTGCCGGCTTCCCCCCGCCACCTCTCCTGTGACACGGCCGTCCCCCCCCACCTCTCCTGTGACACGGCCGTCCCCCCCCCCCGCCGCCCTTCCCGTGACGTCACAAGCGTGACAGACCCTGCATGGGGCCCTCGTTCCTCCTCACACCCCAGCGCCGCGGCGGAGCAACCAGGCGCCCCTCGCTGCTGGACCCCGCGCGGCGGTTCTCACAGGCCGGCGCACACGCACGCACACGCACACACACGCACGTGCACACACGCACACGCACGCACCACGTGCCCCCCCCTCCCGCTCCTCCCCCCCTCCCTGTGGCACACACAGCCCCCACCTCGGAATCCCGCACACAAACGCCCACGCCTCCCCTCGGCTGAGCGGCGTGGAATCTCCAGAGAAACTCCGACTCCGCCGGTAGGCCTCGTGCTGCTAAAGGATTTGAGCGTGATAAACTTTCAAATGCAGGCTAAAACAAAGCAACCCACTAACTATTTCAACCTGCTCAAATCATCCCCAGGTGAGGCCCCCCCCCATTCTCTTCTCTTCTCCCCGTGTTATTGTTCCCGTTGAACAATAGATTCACGTTAATAAATCCAATTGAAGACCCAAGGAAGTGGTCTGTAATGGTTCAGGTGGAATATCTACTCATGAATAATTAGCATCCAGAAGAACGCATTTCACAAAGGATTTCAAGGCGTGTCTCGAATGGCACGTAGCTCCTGCCCGCGCTGGGCCGCGGCCGATCCGGAAGGGTGCGGCGAACGCCACCTGCGGCAGCGCCCCGAGGCGTGGCCGCGGAGACATTGCCATAGAACCACGGGTCCACCTTTATCCTTGAGGCGTGGCCACGGAGACATTGCCGTAGAACCGCGGGTCCACCTTTATCCTTGAGTTCCTGGAGTCCGCAGACACGGCTTGGATTTCCCAAGGGAAGGACGGCCGGCCGAGTGGCTGTGCTGGTAACGGGCTGATTTCATCGCCTCAACCTCATCCGCCACCGCGCCCAACGCCGGGCCGGCGACGGGCCGCCGAGCGCCAGCGACAGGAGCGGCCGAGCGCGAGAGGACGCACACGCGGGCGGGAGGAGGCACACGCGGGCGGGAGGACGCACACGCGGGCGGGAGGACGCACACGCGGGCGGGAGGACGCACACGCGGGCGGGAGGACGCACACGCGGGCGGGAGGACGCACACGCGGGCGGGAGCGGATCTGCTGAGCGCGGAGAGGACGCACACGCGGGCGGGAGGACGCACACGCGGGCGGGAGGACGCACACGCGGGCGGGAGGACGCACACGCGGCGGGAGGACGCACACGCGGGCGGGAGGACGCACACGCGGGCGGGAGGACGCACACGCGGGCGGGAGGACGCACACGCGGGCGGGAGGACGCACACGCGGGCGGGAGGACGCACACGCGGGCGGGAGGACGCACACGCGGGCGGGAGGACGCACACGCGGGCGGGAGGACGCACACGCGGGCGGGAGCGGCATCGGCTGAGCGCGGAGAGGACGCACACGCGGGCGGAGCGGCATTGGGAATTTCGTTTCAAGCAGCCCCGCGCGCCCTCCTCCTCCGGGGACGTGCCTTCCCCGCTACTGCCAGAACTCACCGGGCCACCGGGACGCGCCCAGGAAGAGCCGGCCTGCGGCCTTCCCCCCAAGGCAGCTCTGCACGCTCCCGTGGACTCGGTTCCCGGACGCGCCACCCGCGCCTGCTCCAGGAGGTCGCTTGCTTCCTGCCCGCGCGGGTCCCCGGGCGGGGAGCGGGGGCTTCCCGGAGCCCGGGCGCTGCGGGCGCGGTGTCTGAGGACGTGACGCGGGAGGGCCGAGGCGCGCTCGCCCCTGCGCCACGGGGCTCCGGGAGGCTGCAGGGCCAGGCCGGCCACCCCGACGCCTCCGGGAGCCCGAGTCCCAGGCCGGGCCGGCTGCGCAAGGCCAGCGGCCGGGGGTCCCCTCGGGCCCCACGCCGGGGCGTGCACACCACGCAGCCACTCCGGAGGCCCGCTCGCAAGAGCGCAGGGAGAGAAGAGACGGCAGCCTGCGGGTTCCCGGTGGGGCCACGCGGCACGCCCATCGGGCCTGCCGGGGGGGGGGGGGACGGCCCCCCGCGCCCAGCCCAGCCAGGGGACGCCTTACCTCCAGCCGCGGCGTAGGGGGGCACCGTCCCGCGGACATTCCCAGGGGCCGAGCCTCAGCCACGGCGCCCCTGGGGCCCTCGGGTCTGACGAGGGCCCGGGACCGCCGACGGCCGCCTCCCGTCCCGCCGTCAGTGCGCGTGCGGCCTGTGGACGGACGATCCCTGGGCCGGGCAGCGGGTCCCGCTCACCTCCGCCGAGCCGCTGTGTCCCCACGGGTGACCATCTGCCTGCCGGGCCGTCCGTGTGTGCACGCCGGCCGCGGGCTGAGGGGCTGGCTGCCCGTGTCCCCAGAGCCGGACAGACAGCCACGTCGGGCCTCGTTCACGTCCGTCCACCGATGCGTTCTGAAACCACGTAGGTGTGGAGGACTTAGCGGGCCTGGGAGTCAGAGCAGGAGGACGGCAGACGCGGGGACTCGCGGGCCGGATACGGCCTGCGTCGGTGCTCCCACCCCGAGCCCTGGCGGGCTCGGCAGGCACCAGCGGGGGCACGCGGACGCGCGGCCTGGGGGCTGCTGACCCGGCCTCGCCCCGCCGAGCGGCACGCGGGGCCGCGGGGCTGGATTAAAATGAAACTCACCATGGTGAAGGTGGGGAGCCTGCTCTCGTTCTGCCAATTCTTACCTTCCTGGAGGAGACCAGACCTCCGCAGTCTCAGGAGGACACAGGGTGGCCGCAGAGCTCCAGCAACACGTGCCTTTGAGACCTCTGTGGCTTGGTTCTCTGTGGAGGGGGGGCCTGTCTGTGAGGCCACCCGCGTGTGGGCAGCCCAGCCTCGCACCTTCTGCGATGGGCCGGAAGCCTGGAGATAGAACCATTTCAACAGACGCTGAACGTGCGTGGCCGCACAGCTCACCACACGCAATTCCCACCTGTGAGGCTCAGCGGCCTTCCGTCTGCAGAGCGGTGCACTGTCCTGGACATCTGAGTCCAGGCTTCTCTCCAGCGGGCTGTCCCTGTCACCTGTGGTGGGGACACGCTCTCCAGCGGGCTGTCCCTGTCACCTGTGGTGGGGACACGCTCTCCAGCGGGCTGTCCCTGTCACCTGTGGTGGGGACACGCTCTCCAGCGGGCTGTCCCTGTCACCTGTGGT
This sequence comes from Perognathus longimembris pacificus, assembly GCF_023159225.1. Classification (NCBI taxonomy): domain Eukaryota; kingdom Metazoa; phylum Chordata; class Mammalia; order Rodentia; family Heteromyidae; genus Perognathus; species Perognathus longimembris. Next base: position 58,614,631 of record NC_063175.1, on the reverse strand, counting down.
GGGGACACGCTCTCCAGCGGGCTGTCCCTGTCACCTGTGGTGGGGACACGCTCTCCAGTGGACTGTCCCTGTCACTTGTCCCTGTCACCTGTGGTGGGGACACGCTCTCCAGCGGACTGTCCCTGTCACTTGTCCCTGTCACCTGTGGTGGGGACACGCTCTCCAGCGGACTGTCCCTGTCACCTGTGGTGGGGACACGCTCTCCAGCGGGCTGTCCCTGTCACCTGTGGTGGGGACACGCTCTCCAGCGGGCTGTCCCTGTCACCTGTGGTGGGGACACGCTCTCCAGCGGGCTGTCCCTGTCACCTGTGGTGGGGACATGCTCTCCACAGTGGTGTTTTCACACTCTTCTAAGTCCAGCAAATTGGATCTCCTTAGGGAAGCTTTGCCTATGACATGTGCCAAGCCTCCTTGTGTTTTTCCTTCCTTTTCTTCAGGGCTGTCTTTGCAGTTGACCTGTTTCTGGAGCAATCGTTCCACCGTGGCCCGTTTACCTGCAGGTCAGTTCTTCCTTCTTCTTGTCCTGCCCCTGGCAGGCTGTTCCTGAGCCGTGGGGAGGGCGGTGTGGGAGTTGGCACCTGCCTTGGCTCCAGGACGGCTTCTCCCTCATGAATGGTGCGGGGGGGGGGGGGGGGCGTTTCCGTGGTGCTGAGGAAGTCCTCTTTGAGCTCTCCTTTTCTGGGTGTGTTTATCATGGAAAGGTTTGGGGATGTTGTAATCCTTTGTGGGATAGATCTGTATAGTGACAGATCTGTTCCTCTGACCCCCCTCTTGTTTTTTTTTTAACAATACATGGCAGTGCGGGAGGTTTGCAACGAACCCCCCGCTGACTTCAGCGCTCTTCTGGGTGCATTTTCTGAACGGTGGCTGGCATGGCAGAGCCCTGGTTAACACAGTCGCCAAACACAGCAAAGATGCCCTGGGCACGAATCACATCAGCACCAGGGCGGAAAACAGGCGCACAGGTGGCCCTGGTGTTAAGTACGTTGTCTTCTCGATGAGGTACTGGGGTACTCTCATCTTCACAGCAAATTCTACATCCATAAGTGTGCATGCAGCCTAGTGACAGACACTAGTGCAAACAACGTTGCCGGTGTTTATTGAGAGCTTGCATTTGTCTCCTCCGCTCTCATAACACCCGACGGTGCGGTCATGCTGGCCAAACGTCTTGTCTGAAGACCTAGGAAACGCTCTTCCCATGCTTAAGAAGTTGTGACAGTGGCAAGAGCAGAGCGCAAGGCCTTGCCGGTCACCGTGAAGGAACTCTCCTCCCGCTTTACCGGAACCGCGCCACCGCCACGGAGCTGTGAATGGGCCTCGTTCACGGTTAACCCGGGATTCCTCATCAGTCGGGGATGAGCTTTGTGCGTTGGAAGCGAATTCCTCCTGGTTGCACACAAGTAAGTTAGAAAGGAAAATGTGAGTTTTACACAGACTCACGGATGTTTATATTCATTAAAGGAGTAAGCCGTGGAAGCTTATGAAATGTGTTAATTCATTATAACTTGGTGAGCTTAATGCTGGTTTTCTTTTCTTAGAAGAACTCGGAAAGCT